>NC_090758.1:63679213-63684213 GCF_036898095.1 Palaemon carinicauda | reverse complement strand
ATCAATAATCCGACCCAAATGTAAAAGCAAGTAAAATATGTGAAGAGGAACTTTATCCAAAAAAAACTTGGTAATTAACAAAATAAGTTGATCGTGTGACATGACGCAGACTCTTATGCATGAACTGCCAACAACAAAAATGTTATTTTAATGGAACCAGCGCAAATCCAGGACTACATGGAAGATGAATTGAGAACCTGCGCCACTGAGCAACTGACTGACGGGAAAGAATAAAAAATGGAAAAGTCCATATTTCAGTACCACCCACCCCTCCACCCCCTTAATGGGTATATCTTAGGTCTTCGAGAAATATTTCTCTGGTAACATCATCTGAGCTTCAAAGAGAAAATTGCAACAGGATAAGTAAATTGTATATATATATATATATATATATATATATATATATATATATATATATATATATATATATATATATATATATATATATATATATATATATATATATATATATATATATATACATTAGTGTGCTACTGCTGTTAACACACATTGAGTATGTTTGTTGGGATGTTACATCTTCAAGTAAAGTCAATCAAGTTAACTTTAAAATGGTTTATTCTTTAAAAAACAACAGTGTTAACATCTCCATCACAGGAGTATAGCGGGTTTGGTCGGATGACCATTCCATATGAAGTATTGATAAGAACTGGCTAAAATATCGATATCACAGATAGAGTATAGACAGTTATCTCAGCATTTATACACAGAATGTAAACTCTACATTAGTATAGGAAGACACCTGCATCCGGTGGCGACACAACTCTTTCACACGGTTTGTATTTGTGTTTATGCTTCATAAAAATGTTACATTGCTGAGACCTGCTAATCGCATCCTGTTATGATCTGTCTAACTACAGCACTTCTCACGCTAGCTTCTACTTCCACAATGACGTATTACGTCGTGTGTTTTAAACATGTAATATATGATTATTTAGTGCACAAACACGAATTCCTGGTACGTACACGTACCACTGTTTCGTACATATATATATATATATATATATATATATATATATATATATATATATATATATACATATATATATATATATATATATATATATATATATATATATATATATATATATATATATATATATATATATATATATATATATATATATATGAATAAATAAATATATATATATATATATATATATATATATATATATATATATATATATATATATATATATATATATATATATATATATATATAGGGCTCATATATTTTATTAAATGCCCGTAGATTCTGTTTTTTTTTTCTTTTCTTCCAACATTCCGGCTTATATATTTTATTAGATGCCGAAAAAAAATTTTTATTTTTAAATGTTTTTTTTTTAAATGTTATTTAAAAATACAAATGTTCTATAGCAATGGTGCACAACCGGCGGCCCACGGGCCGCATGCGGCCCCCAGTGAAGCACATGGCGGCTCTCGAAGTTATCATAGAAAACACAATATATCACTCTCTGTACAGTAAAAGAAAATAATAAATTTAACATAGTACTCCGTCTTATGATATAATTACAAATAGTAAAAATGTACTATATAACACACACACATACATATGTATGTATGTATGTATATGTGTCTGTGCATATATAAACATATATATATATATATATATATATATATATATATATATATATATATATATATATATATATATATATATATATATATATATATATATATATATATATATATATATATATATATATATATATATATATATAATTATATATTTATATATATATGTAAATACATAGACATACATACATATATATATATATATATATATATATATATATATATATATATATATATATATATATATATATATATATATATATATATATATATATATATATATGTGTGTGTGTGTGTGTGTGTGTGTGTCTGTGTGTGTGTGTGTCTGTGTGTGTGTGTATGTATTATTCTTTGTGTTTTCTTGTTATTGTTGAATTATCTCGTTATCTATAATCAGTTCATTCACTAAATTCATAATTTCATCACCATCCTCGAACACGAAAGCAGTCGAGACAAGAGGTGAACGCGTATGGCTGTCTA
The DNA here is from genome assembly GCF_036898095.1 of Palaemon carinicauda. Lineage (NCBI taxonomy): Eukaryota > Metazoa > Arthropoda > Malacostraca > Decapoda > Palaemonidae > Palaemon > Palaemon carinicauda. Next base: position 63,682,119 of record NC_090758.1, on the reverse strand, counting down.
CAACGTTGTCTAGACGGGAGTAACCTCGTTGTTGTGAAGGGATGGTAACCACCTGAAGTTATATCTAAATTAATATTTATCATAATTTTGAATACTATTCTCTTTTTAAACTGATGCGAAACCTGTTTTTGTTTTTCTTGTTTTTCTTTTTTTATTGTATTTTACATTCATAATTATGGTTTCCTAATACATCTAAATTCCAGTTTAAAAAGTTTGTAAAATGATTATTTGGCAACCTTCCAAGTTAGCCAATTTGTCTGAGCTCCGATAGTTTCTTTGCAGTCTAAAATAGGAGATATTGCTACAAGGCCAGGCATTTATCATTGTAGTGTTTTCAGATTAATTTTGCTTAGCTACTATGGCTTCTGGTACTTCCGTGGACAAAAACTCAAGTCGAAAAAGAAAGCTTGAAGATGAACATAGAAAATTTCAAGAAATATGGACAGATAAATATTTTTTTGTGGAAAACAGTGAAAAAAAAAATCATTTGCTTGATATGCCAGAATAGTGTGGCCGTTTGTAAGGAATACAATTTGCAAAGGCATTATCTGACAAAGCATAAGCCTTATGAAAAATTTGTTAGTGAACTAAGAAAGCAGAAAATTAAATCACTAATGCAAGGTTTTCATGTGCAGAAAAATAGGTTTATTCAGAAAAATAAAGAGGCACAGGATGTAACAGAAGTGAGTTATGAAATTGCAAACCTGATTGCTAAACATTCCAAGGCATTTTCAGAGGGGGATTTCATTAAAAAGTGTATTCTACTTGCTGCTCAAAAACTTTCTCCAGATGTTTTGAAAAAGTTTGGGAATATCAGTTTGAATCGTATGACAGTGCAATGTCTTATTGTTGATTTGTCGGGTGATATAGTAGACCAGTTGAAGGAGAAAAGTAAAAAATTTGTGTACTTCTCCCTAGCCACTGATGAATCTACTGATGTTACATCTACGGCTCAGCTACTTGTATTTGTACGTGGGGTGACAGAGGACTTTTCTATTCATGAGGAACTCGTAGGGCTCAGTTCATTGAAGGGGCAGACAACTGGTAGTGATTTACTTAATGGACTTTTAGAACAAATTTATGTAATTGAGTTAGATTTGGACAAGTTAGTAGGAATATCAACTGATGGGGCTCCTGCAATGATAGGCAAGCAGAATGGATTGGTGCAGCTATTGATTAAACACCTTAGAGAGCGAAAATATGAACTGAAACAATTTCATTGCATAATACATCAACAAAATTTGTGTGGAAAAGAACTGGACTTTGATCATGTAATGAAAGTTGTAGTTTCTACAGTCAATTTTATCAAGTCACGCTCAGTTGTGCATCACCGGAAATTCAAGCAATTTCTTGATGAAATTGAAGCAGAATATGGCGATTTAGTGTTTTTCACTCAAGTAAGGTGGTTAAGTAGGGGAAATACGCTGAAAAGATTTATCAGTCTTCTGGATGAAATTGAGATATTTCTTAATGAAAAGAATAAGATGGTACCAGAACTTACAAATGCTGACTGGCTTTGTGATTTGTCATTTCTTGTAGATCTCACAAGTCATTTAAATAACTTGAATCATAAACTTCAGGGGAATAACCAACTTATTTCTCAGCTAGCCAATTATGTGACAGCTTTCGAACAAAAACTAAAATTGTTTCAGTTACAGATAGTTAAAGGAGAGTTAGGGCACTTCCCAAATTACAAACTTATGTGTGAGAAACACAAAGTATGCAATAGACATGAATATTATGCAGCAAAATTAGGAAAACTTTTAGAGGCCTTTGAGAGCCGATTTGAGGACCTAAAGAAAGAAGTCAATGATTTTAAGTTGTTCAGCAACCACTTTTCTGTATCTCCTGATGAAGTAGAATTCGAAGCACAACTCGAACTGATTGATCTTCAGAATAATGACAGCCTTCGTACCAAGTATAATGAAGGGGACTTGCTCAAATTTTGTAATTGCTTGGCCAAAGATCAGTTTCCTTAATTGAGAAACAAAGCTGCTATTTATGCAAGCTTATTTGGCTCTACCTACATATGTGAACAAACATTTAGTCTGCTCAACCAGACCAAGTCAAATATTCGTAGCAGGCTAAGTGATCAAAATCTGCAATCTGTTTTAAGACTGGCAACCACAAATTTCCATCCTAACATAAAAAAACTTGTACATGAATCTCAGTGTCAAAAATATCATTAAAACAAAACAGGTGAGCAACTGTGTTTTTTTTATCGTTAAACATTCTACAAACTATTTATCATTTCATGTAAAATCTAGTCTAGTGGCCCTCGACTAGATATATGTTTGATGATGTGGCCCGAGTAGCTCAAAAGGTTGTGCACCCCTGTTCTATAGTCTCTTCAATCACATATTACTAGCGTACTAACTGCTTTTCGTACACATCGCTATTCCAAGACAATTTTACTCCTTTTAGCAAATAAAGTGGCCACTTTCAAACGGCTTTAAATTGAATTAAATAAGGAGTTATGTCTGGACATGACAAACGTTCTGATTAAGCTGCAAACCATTGTTCCTTAACCTAAGCCAAACAAAGATGTTAACAGCGATAAATATCATCACCCTCACAAATGTTCCTGCTAGTAGTATGGGGTGAAGAAATTCTTTATAAGTCAGTGACGGGTGGTCCATCTCGGTCAATTTCATCAACCGCTTGGCTACCTGTTTGTTGTATGGGGGAGGTAATGATGGAACCGTTGTTGACCACGTGAAGTTCGCGAAGTAGGCTCGTTCTCTGATGATGGTTATTATCCCTTTCACCATGGAATTAGGGGATGTCCCGATACAACCATCTGCTGCAACGAAGATTTGGGAATAGGACGTGGATCCGTCCGGGCATGATACATTGAAGCCGGCCTTGTCGTATCGTATCCACGAGCCGTTGTTCAGTCTGCAATT
>NC_090758.1:63653409-63658409 GCF_036898095.1 Palaemon carinicauda | reverse complement strand
TGGTCATAATTGTCGAGAGGAAAAGCACCTTATAAACTAGAATATAATAAGATAACTGTATGCTTCTATTTACATACTATGTCAGGTTATTGTCTACTCAATATTAAGAAGGGCATATTATTTAATTCTCATGTTTAACCCATTATGTTGTTTTTATATTTATGAAACAAAATATTATATGATAACTGTACGATTCTATTTATACCCAATGTCATATTTTGATCTATTTAATGTTAAAATGGACATATGATTTAATTTCTATATTAAACCTTTATGTTTTTATGAGGGTAAAATAATCCTCATAAAACGCTTTTTAGACCAAAACCATATGGTTACTACTATTCTATTGACAATCAATGTCATATTTTAATCCATTTAATTTGAAATATGACACAATATCTATGTTTAAACAGTCGAAGTTGGACTGTTTGTGCTGATAAATATCAATTACTCAAATTGAATAACCTAGTTTACGGTTAAATTTAAGGCCTCATTTTGATGGATTTAATAGTAGAATTAGCTTATGGCGTCATTTATATGTTTGACCTGTTTAGATTACAGAATAAGTACAAGAGAAACTCAAGAAAATCTAGTTTAATTCACACAACATTATGCTTAGGAAGAACTATTTCCTGTCACTGTCTAATTAACATTTTACACTTGAAGTTTATTCTGGTTCTCCTTCAACTAAATTGATCTTTAGCTAAAACTTCATTGTGGAGAATCCTAATACCATCCTACCTAGATACATACGGACCAAGCTACTTACTGAGCATGCCAATGCTTTGATCTCACCCAAGCACAGTCAAACTGTCTCTTATAGTAAACTGACTTTAATATAAAACATTCCTTAGGTTATTATAGATAAAACAAAATAGCATAAGGAAAAGAAATAGAATTCAAACGAAAGTTAAGGTCTGTCTTTAACCTTTCATAAATGAAAGTGACTCATTGTCAGTCTTCATATATCAGTGTGATTCTACAGCGAAAGGGACATGGAAACATTGTTCATCCCATCGTTTCCGATATTCTAGGTTGTGATGCTGGCCGGAATGTTAGGTCATTTTTTATTATACTTGCAATAGAGTTTGATGACAATGCGTTGGAATATATTTCATCATTTTGTGGGTCTTATCTTTCGATATAGTATATACATTTTTTAGTTTTATAGTTATTGATACAGACAAAAAAATATTCTCAAATATTTTTCTTTTATTAATTACCAAATATATCATAAGGTTGCATTTAAATATAAACGATGAAGACTACCATATATTGAGGAGAAATTAGCAGAGAGAGAGAGAGAGAGAGAGAGAGAGAGAGAGAGAGAGAGAGAGAGAGAGAGAGATGTAAGTTCAATATAGTCTTTTCACTTATGTAATGTTTACCTGCAAAGACAATTGTCTTTGCAGGTGAACATTACATGTGTTACATTGATATATATATATATATATATATATATATATATATATATATATATATATATATATATATATATATATATATATATATATATATATATATAAGAATATATACACACATTATATATATATATATATATATATATATATATATATACATATATATATATGTATATATATATATATATATATATATATATATATATATATATATATATTATATATATATATATATAATTATATATTGAGGTAATCTACTCGTACCCTGCTGAAAAAGCTGATAGCATTTCAGGGAGAGGAAAGTCCGCAGACTAATCCAACTAATGGTCCAGAGTAAATATTTGGCCTTACGACGATTCAGAGGTTTTTCTCAATACTGGCTGATAAGGGACTAGCTGGCAATTCGAGTGGAAGATGTTGACTGGGGAAATTTATTTTCTTACTTAAAGAAAGTAATGCAATTGTTTTAAAATTAATTTTTTTTTATATAAATATATTTATTATTATTATTATCAACATTAATATTATTATTAATATTATTATTATTAACATTATTAATATTATTATTATTATTATTATTATTATTATTATTATTATTATTATTATTATTATTATTATTACAAGCTAGTCTATAACCCTAGATTGAAAAGCAAGATGCTATACATCCAAAGGCTGAGACATGGAAATATAGCCCAGTGAGGAAAGGAAATAAGGGATTAGATAAAAATAAAAGGGAAGAATAATAAATCAAAATCGAGTATTTCGTAAACAGTAGCAATATTAGGCTAGATCGTTCATATATAAATAATTAAAAAACTAAAAAAAGAGAGGATTTATTACATATAATAGTTTAAAAAATAAGAAATTCAAGTATTTTTTTCCCATAAAGATGAATGTGTAAATGATATTTTGCTTTGTGGTTTAAACGTATTTATTTCTATATAGATTTCCTACCAGTATTTAATCAAGTTAAGTGAGAGAGTAAATTGTAAGATAGTTATTTATTATATCAGTCTTTTTCCCACCCAATAAATTTGATCATATCTTCTCCGTATCGTTCAGCTATGAAGCCTTGAATTATTTATTATTATTATTATTATTATTATTATTATTATTATTATTATTATTATTATTATTATTATCAATATTATTATTATTATTATTATTATTATTATTATTATTATCATTATGTTGTTGTTGTTGTTGTTGTTTTTATTCTATGATTCAAATAAAAGGAATTTTATTAGGAAATTGGGTATTAGAACTTAGTAACAATTAATTCGATCTATTCTAAGATGATTTTACTTTGAATATTAATTACCAAGCATAAATTACTTTTAAAAAGGATTGAAAATTATGTAAAAAAATATAGCTTCTTTGTGAGAGAGAGAGAGAGAGAGAGAGAGAGAGAGAGAGAGAGAGAGAGAGAGAGAGAGAGAGAGAGAGAGCCTTACCTCAACTTACCTTATTGCCTTATTTTTTGTTTCGGTTCCCCCAGGTCACTCAGTGTGAGGCACCTCGTATATCCACCTGAGAGTTGCTAATGCATCTTCTGGTGTATTTTGCATCTTCCAGTCTTGGATGGTCTAGGATGTATCTTAGATATTTATCGAGCTCATCCTTAAAACATCTACGCTCACTCCTGATATGTTTGTTAGATGAGCTGGCAACACATTAAATTGTCGCTGCATTATCGATGCTGGTGCGTAGGGGATTAATGTCCTGTGCGCCTTTCTTAGTTTACCTGGTATATTTTTTGGCACTATTAATCTACCTCGGCTTGCTCTTTCTGATATTTTTTAGCCCCATGATGTTTTCAGTAATTCCTTCTATTTGCTTCCATGCTTTTATCATCATGTAGCGTTCTCTTCTCCTTTCTAGACTGTATAGTTTTAAAAATTGCAGTCTTTCCCAGTAGTCAAGGTCCTTAACTTCTTTTATTCTAGCAGTATAGGACCTATGTACACTCTCTATTTGCGCAATATCCTTTTGGTAGTGTGGGTACCATATCACATTGCAGTACTCGAGTGTACTACGCACATAAGTTTTGTAAAGCATAATCATGTGTTCAGCTTTTCTTGTTTTAAAGTGTCTGAATAACATTCCCATTTTTGCTTTATATTTAGCCAACAGTGTTACTATTTGGTCGTTGCATAAAATATTCCTAGTTAACATTACACCAAGGTCTTTAATTGTTCCCTTGTTTGTGATTGTCTCATTATTAGGTCCCTTGTATGCATATAACATTCCTTCTCTGTTTCCATAATTTATGGATTCGAATTTATCCGAGTTAAATACCATCCTATTTATCTCTGCCTATTCATATATTTTGTTTAGATCTCTTTGTAGTGAGTTCCTGTCTTCATCACAAGTAATTTCTCTACTTATTCTTGTGTCATCGGTGAAACTTCTCACTACGGAGTTTTCAACATCCCAGTATATGTCTGAGATCATAATAACAAACAGCAGTGCAGCTAATACCATACCTTATAGCACGCCAGATATTACCTGGGCTTCATCTGATTTCTCGTCATTTGCAACGACTATCTGTTTTCTGTTTTGCAGGAACTCTTTTACCAATTTTCCTATTTTTCCCACAATATTATGCTTTCTCATTTTTTTCTCTAATACATTATGGTCTACCTTGTCAAAGGCTTTTGCAAAATCTAGATAGATCACATCTGTGTCTTTTTCATTTATCATATTTTTGTATGTTTTCATAGTGTGCTATCAGTTGGGTCTGTGTACTTTTTCCAGGCACAAAACCGTGTTGACCTATATTAAACAAATTATCTTTAACAAAATGGTTAATTTTTTTTCTTTTTTTATTACCCTCTCATACACTTTCATAATATGTGATGTTGGACTAACAGGTCTATAATTGCTTGCCTCTAGTCTTGATCCACTTTTGAAGATAGTGGTTATATAAGCTAATTTATGTTTATCATATATCTCGCTCATATCTACACTTTGTCTTAGCAGTATTGCAAGCGGCTTCCCGATAGTGTTTGCAGTTTTTTTTTTAACAAAATCGCTGGAACTCCATCTGGTCCGGCTGCCGACCCATTTTTAATTTCGTTTATAGCCTTGACAATATCTGCTTCATTAATATCTATATCCGTTAGATATTCAACCTTTTCTTCTCTCATTTTTGTTTCATTATTCTCATTCGCAATTCTTGGCGTGAACTCACTCTTATAATTTTCTGCTAATATGTTGCATATTTCCTTTTTTTCATTCGTTAGCCGTCCTTCAATTCTTAGAGAGCCTATTTCTATTCTCCCTTTATTCATCTTTTTTGCAGAGGAGTAAAGTACTTTGGGGTTTCTTTTTATATTTTGAAGTGTCCTTTCTTCTGAGTCCCCTTTTTCATTTTCTTTCGACTGTATAATCTTTTGTTCTGCATTTTCTATCTTACATTTTATTTCCATCATTTTCCACACATTTTTTTCTTTTGCAAGGTTTTTCTTCCACTTCCTAATATTCTGAAATAAGATCCTTCTTTCTCTTGGTATGCACGTCTTTTGTTTATTGTTTTTCTTTTTTTTTTTTTTGGTACATATTTTTCAACAATTTTCT
>NC_090758.1:63633409-63643409 GCF_036898095.1 Palaemon carinicauda | reverse complement strand
ACCACAGCGTTATGAAGCACTTATATCTGGGATGCTCCTTCTTCTCATTTCTATTTTCTCTCTTTCCGATGTATCAGAGATCACAATAGGAAGACTTATTCTTTTCACTTAGGCGAAGGTACGTTTGATGGTTGGTGAGAGGAATTTCTTTAAAGAATTAATTATATGTGCTTTTATGCATGACATTTCAATGGGAGATTTCTTTTCATTGTCTTATTAATTAGCTTTGTGATAGTCATAACATATGCGTTCTCATTGATGTACTTTTGCATATCAATAAGTTCAAAGCAAGGCTCTATAATTGGGGAAAATCTACTTCTAAGATTAATTTAAAATACTCAAATGGGTTTTAAGATACAGATAGATCGGTAATTAAAGGATCATATATTTTAAATACACAGACACATATACATACATATATAAATATATATATATATATATATATATATATATATATATATATATATATATATATATATATATATATATATATATATATATATATATACATGCATATATATAAATATATATATATATATATATATATATATATATATATATATATATATATATATATATATATATATATATATATAATTTTAAGGTTTGCAGTGATGAATAATCATAGCTCTTTTAATTCATATGTATTACAATTCTTTGTTATGTACCCTCAATTGAGTATATTGCTTCTATTTTGTGCTTATAAACTTATTTTTACTTATAACCTTATCTCTGTTATTATTTCTAAAAACAGCCTTTTTGTCTACATTAAATTTCAATATCTCCAGAAAAAGAATTAAATTTTTCCATATACAACATAATCTATATTTCATATTACCATTTCCTTGTAAAAATTCCAAAGAAAAATTAAATATAGTAAAATTACCAATGTTATTTTCTAAGAAGATTTAAGTGATATAAACATTGTCACTATGACAGCTATTCACCATCTCCCATTCACAAAACCTTAGATGATGAATGTACTGAAACCCATAAGTTTCTTTATAAAAATAAAAAACTTCCCAGTTTTATTTTATGACATAAACCCTTCATATCAATGGAATAGTTTCTGTCTCTGAGGTGAATTATCTAAGATATTTTACTATCATATATAGGAATTTTTCGAGATATATTATTATGATCTTCAATAGAAGGGGCGATAAATATTGTTCATCTATGTCATCTGATTTTCTTTAGCTCTTTTTTTTGTAGTCTGATCTGGAGAGATAACCATGTTCATATATATATATATATATATATATATATATATATATATATATATATATATATATGTGTGTGTGTGTGTGTATGTGTGTGTGTATGTATGTAAGTATATATATATATATATATATATATATATATATATATATATATATATATATATATATGAAATATTAATATATATATATATATATATATATATATATATATATATATATATCTTTATTACTTTATATAAGAAAAAAAGGTTTATAGATATAACATTAGCATTAGATATTCATTTAAATGCAGACTGACATAAGCATGCAACCATAATCATATTTCATGACACAACTAACATAATCTACATTTCTCTTCAAATTAAATCACCAAAGTTCATTTGTTTGCCATCTATTGGCAACAGAGAGAACTATTTACAACCGACGTTCTCTGAAGTGGTTTATACCAGCTTCGAATTGATTATTTGCCTCCAGATCTTAACGACTGTGTAGACCCGAAACTATGCTATTGGTCATTCGAATGTGTATGTGAACTATAGTTTGTCTCACTGTAATATTTTTCATTTGTCATATATTTAGTTATTATATTGTTTATCGAACAAATAATGAACAACTTTATATGATATCATTTTCCTTTCATTCTTTATTCCTTCGTTGCCTGTTATCTCTCTCTCTCTCTCTCTCTCTCTCTCTCTCTCTCTCTCTCTCTCTCTCTCTCTCTCTCTAAATACCACCAAACCTAACGAATCAGTGACTCCTAATATCTAACTCTATTTGATAACTAAGTCTTTCTACTAAAGGTTTGAGTCTCTCTACGTCTTGTATTTGCATAAAGCTGTAGGTCATCATCGTCATAGGCCTAGTTCTACATTGGCTTTCGAAAGTTGAGAAGATCCTCTTTGGTTGAAATGGATATCTGTATTTTGAATATTAAGAGCTATTTTATAGGTTATAATGCTGACAAGACATATTTTCCTAATATTTTATATAACTTACCTCAAAATTAATATAATTTTAAGCTAGAAATAAAAATGTAATTATTAACCTTTTACCAAATCAGACATCATTCTTTCTATATTGACTTTTCTTGATGGTTTTCGAAACATTTTTCTATCAATAGTTCAAAGTCTCAGCTTTGTAAGTAATATTTATCAACATTTAGGTTTTTTCTCTTATCATTTATTTGATTATTTGGTTATAACTTCCTTTAAGACATATTGAATGGTTTCTTTCAGTACTATTTTTCCTTTGAATAAAATGTAAGGCTATTTTGAAAGCGTACAGAACATTCATAATTATCTATCTATATAAAGCAGACTGAGTAAAGCAAATTGATTCGAATTATTTAACAACCTAACGTCATGTTTGAACTAAAAATCAGCCATCATGACAGCTCTATATATATATATATATATATATATATATATATATATATATATATATATATATATATATATATATATATATACGTGTGTGTGTGTGAAAAACAGAAAACATGCATACAATGCTATCATACGTGGGCTGTACATCAATAACAATAAAGTCTCCCCTGCACCGACTGACGTGATATAAAATGAAGATTGATGCCTTAGGAGAATTGTTGAAATTCATCCGTGTATGACAACGTTTCCCAAAGCGATGGGGGAAAACATTTGCTTTCATACGTTTATTATGGGATCATGAGTTATTGAACAGACACACCTGAAATATTTAGGCTTCTATTGTGAGGTGAGCTTTTTCAAGAGTTTTCGGATATCGGTGCATAAAATGGTGCTAAATTAATGGTTGAGAGAGAGAGAGAGAGAGAGAGAGAGAGAGAGAGAGAGAGAGAGAGAGAGAGAGAGAGAGAGAGAAGCCCAATTAACACACGCAATGACTCCATGTTACCCTATTCATAATCTTTCAGGAGAGATAAATATTGAAGCTTTTCTATTCAGGTGATACAAATATCAGGTTTTCTGGTCAGCTATTGGCTGCTTGTTCTACATTTTAATAACAAATAAAGTACAAACGCTAGACACACATACAAACCCACGCACACATACACATATATTTATGATTTTTAAGTATATACCTCTATCCTAATGATCTCTCTCTCTCTCTCTCTCTCTCTCTCTCTCTCTCTCTCTCTCCTCTCTCTCTCTCTCTCTCTCTCTCTCCTCCTCCTAATAACTCACCAGACTTACTAAAATGAATTAAAACATCATCACTCATTTTCACTCCAATTCTAAAAAAAAAAAAAAAACGACTACAATCTTAGCTTTGTTTTATCTCCCAAACCTTCTTGTGAACTAGCGGGATGAAAGACCGTGAATAAAACAGACTCGGAGCATCTTTCCTACGATGGTAAAGAAAGGATGTAAACAGCGTTATCTGGTCCTTAAGGCGGAACTACTGAGGAACACGAGCAGAAAAGACCAACTAGGCTCCCATCTGGGATGCAAATCCAATAAGAGGAAGACCACAGCGTTATGAAGCACTTATATCTGGGATGCTCCTTCTTCTCATTTCTATTTTCTCTCTTTCCGATGTATCAGAGATCACAATAGGAAGACTTATTCTTTTCACTTAGGCGAAGGTACGTTTGATGGTTGGTGAGAGGAATTTCTTTAAAGAATTAATTATATGTGCTTTTATGCATGACATTTCAATGGGAGATTTCTTTTCATTGTCTTATTAATTAGCTTTGTGATAGTCATAACATATGCGTTCTCATTAATGTACTTTTGCATATCAATAAGTTCAAAGCAAGGCTCTATAATTGGGGAAAATCTACTTCTAAGATTAATTTAAAATACTCAAATGGGTTTTAAGATACAGATAGATCGGTAATTAAAGGATCATATATTTTAAATACACAGACACATATACATACATATATAAATATATATATATATATATATATATATATATATATATATATATATATATATATATATATATATATACATGCATATATATAAATATATATATATATATATATATATATATATATATATATATATATATATATATATATATATATATATATATATATATATATATATATATATATATATATATAATTTTAAGGTTTGCAGTGATGAATAATCATAGCTCTTTTAATTCATATGTATTACAATTCTTTGTTATGTACCCTCAATTGAGTATATTGCTTCTATTTTGTGCTTATAAACTTATTTTTACTTATAACCTTATCTCTGTTATTATTTCTAAAAACAGCCTTTTTTGTCTACATTAAATTTCAATATCTCCAGAAAAAGAATTAAATTTTTCCATATACAACATAATCTATATTTCATATTACCATTTCCTTGTAAAAATTCCAAAGAAAAATTAAATATAGTAAAATTACCAATGTTATTTTCTAAGAAGATTTAAGTGATATAAACATTGTCACTATGACAGCTATTCACCATCTCCCATTCACAAAACCTTAGATGATGAATGTACTGAAACCCATAAGTTTCTTTATAAAAATAAAAAACTTCCCAGTTTTATTTTATGACATAAACCCTTCATATCAATGGAATAGTTTCTGTCTCTGAGGTGAATTATCTAAGATATTTTACTATCATATATAGGAATTTTTCGAGATATATTATTATGATCTTCAATAGAAGGGGCGATAAATATTGTTCATCTATGTCATCTGATTTTCTTTAGCTCTTTTTTTTGTAGTCTGATCTGGAGAGATAACCATGTTCATATATATATATATATATATATATATATATATATATATATATATATATATATATATATATATATATATATGTGTGTGTGTGTGTGTGTGTGTATGTGTGTGTGTATGTATGTAAGTATATATATATATATATATATATATATATATATATATATATATATATATATATATATATATGAAATATTAATATATATATATATATATATATATATATATATATATATATATATATATATATATATATATATATATATATATATATATATATATATCTTTATTACTTTATATAAGAAAAAAAGGTTTATAGATATAACATTAGCATTAGATATTCATTTAAATGCAGACTGACATAAGCATGCAACCATAATCATATTTCATGACACAACTAACATAATCTACATTTCTCTTCAAATTAAATCACCAAAGTTCATTTGTTTGCCATCTATTGGCAACAGAGAGAACTATTTACAACCGACGTTCTCTGAAGTGGTTTATACCAGCTTCGAATTGATTATTTGCCTCCAGATCTTAACGACTGTGTAGACCCGAAACTATGCTATTGGTCATTCGAATGTGTATGTGAACTATAGTTTGTCTCACTGTAATATTTTTCATTTGTCATATATTTAGTTATTATATTGTTTATCGAACAAATAATGAACAACTTTATATGATATCATTTTCCTTTCATTCTTTATTCCTTCGTTGCCTGTTATCTCTCTCTCTCTCTCTCTCTCTCCCTCTCTCTCTCTCTCTCTCTCTCTCTCTCTCTCTCTCTCTCTCTCTAAATACCACCAAACCTAACGAATCAGTGACTCCTAATATCTAACTCTATTTGATAACTAAGTCTTTCTACTAAAGGTTTGAGTCTCTCTACGTCTTGTATTTGCATAAAGCTGTAGGTCATCATCGTCATAGGCCTAGTTCTACATTGGCTTTCGAAAGTTGAGAAGATCCTCTTTGGTTGAAATGGATATCTGTATTTTGAATATTAAGAGCTATTTTATAGGTTATAATGCTGACAAGACATATTTTCCTAATATTTTATATAACTTACCTCAAAATTAATATAATTTTAAGCTAGAAATAAAAATGTAATTATTAACCTTTTACCAAATCAGACATCATTCTTTCTATATTGACTTTTCTTGATGGTTTTCGAAACATTTTTCTATCAATAGTTCAAAGTCTCAGCTTTGTAAGTAATATTTATCAACATTTAGGTTTTTTCTCTTATCATTTATTTGATTATTTGGTTATAACTTCCTTTAAGACATATTGAATGGTTTCTTTCAGTACTATTTTTCCTTTGAATAAAATGTAAGGCTATTTTGAAAGCGTATAGAATATTCTTAATTTTCATCTATCAGACTATGATAGCAAAATGTTAGAACTACTTTCAGACAGAGAAACCTATGAAGAAACAAGAAATAGAATTTTTTCGCGTTACGAAGTATAGCGAAAAATAATTGTCCTAACGACATGTAAGCAGATCTTAAGTGTCTTGTTACTTAAGTTCAGTTGTTATGTAGGCAGTGGCCAATGAGAATTTAGTGTTGGGTGAAACGTATTCAATGTTTAAAGAGGTATTTAGTAAGTGGTCACTTTCTAGCGCATGCTAGCCCGAGCAAGTCGAATTTATTAGCCAGGACGCCAGGCAGGGTCAAATACAGCTTCAGAAGTGAATAGTGTTTTCACGCTAGCAATCAGAATGCTGAAACCGTTTCAAGAAGTGATGGACAATCTATTATCCGATTTCCAGCAGAATATTCAACAAGTATCCGCACCTCGTTAAAATATGATGGAAAACCATTTGAATGAGCATCGCTTTATTTTGAGGAAACTGATACGAAAATGTTAGCATTAGATGCGATTGTTTATCAACTTGGAGGACAAGGAACATCTAAAACTGCTGCAGAAACGAGTTAGTACGCAAAGAGCAGCATCGTCGAAAGTGTCAAGCTAGTTAAATATCGAGGGAAAGTGTGGATTCATATCAACTTTGATGGAAGAGGTCTAGAGCTCAATAAAGGCCGAGAGTTGACATTGGAGCCGGGAACGTACCAAGAAAGACGTCGAAAAGATAAGTAAAAATATAGCTGGTTTTATTTTGTATACTTAGCAGTTGGTACAAGGAAATTGGAACATTGTGTTTATTTTATTTTATTGTTTTTAATCGCCTGTTGGTTGTTGTTATTCACAATACATTGAACATAATTAGATTGGGATAGTCATTGACGTCTAAAAGGTCGATCATAAAATTCCATTTCAAAACCGTTACTGTGGTTGTTGGATTGGGTAACAATAGGTCAGAAAGGGACGAATCAGAGTTTATTAAAAGAGAATGGGTGACACTGGTATCAGAAAAACTAAGAAATAATTCCTTTGACGGTGACCAAGAATGGAAATGGTAAGCAAAGGCTGGTTTTTTATTACAAACTTTTTAAGGATTTAATCAGTCTACAGTCTGCTTATCGCATAGAAATCTATTAAAACGTTGCCAATATCTTTCTTATTGGGGAAAAATGTAAAAAGTTTTTATAATGGATTATCTTTAGATATTTTTGAAAGCGGCGGTACATCTTTACTAAAGTTCTTAAGTCTGTTAGATATTGGAGATCTAAGGAAGTGAAGATTGAAGTATTTTTAGATGATGGCATAGCTGCGGATGGTTGTTTTGAAGGGGCATTGGATGCTAGTTATTTACTTTTAAAAGCTTCAAGATTTGGATTTATTTAAAAGAAAGTATAATTGGTTTTCAGACTCTAAATTGTATTTGAAAAGGTTTACAGAGGACGAATACTGAAGGCAAATTTTGTAACTACAGTATTAGGATAAACTATGTCGTTAAAGATCTTGTTTAGATGCCAAACCTTCTGAATTAACAAAAACGTTATTTTAACGAATATCTCTTGGACAGAATTGTCTGTTACATAATTTCCACGAAATTTGTCGTGAGAAGTATTGTTAAAATGTAAACGATAAAGTATTTCTGTATTTTTACATATTGAGCAAAGCTAGTTCAGAACTTAATGAAGAAATATCAGATGCTCTGGTTGAGATCACGTTTTGACGCAGAAATTCATTCTTTTTATTTTGGTCGTTACTTTAACTATATACTTGCATCAGACTTGTTTAACCTATTACTTCATTGTAACGCCTAAGATGTAGGCAGTTTATCACTATATTGTGACGCCTATAATGTAGGCAGTTTATCACTATATTGTGACGCCTATAATGTAGGCAGTTTATCACTATATTGTGACGCCTATAATGTAGGCAGTTTACACTATATTGTGACGCCTAAGGTGTAGGCAGTTTATCACTATATTGTGACGCCTAAGATGTAGGCAGTTTATCACTATATTGTGACGCCTCAGATGTACTGTAGCAGCTTAGCACTATATTGTGACGCCTCAGATGTACTGTAGCAGCTTAGCACTATATTGTGACGCCTCGGATGTACTGTAGCAGCTTAGCACTATATTGTGACGCCTCAGATGTAGGCAGTTTAGCACTATATTGTGACGCCTCAGATGTAGGCAGTTTATCACTCTATTGTGACGCCTAAGATGTAGGCAGTTAATTACTATATTGTGACGCATCAGATGTAGGCAATTTATCACATTGCGAAGCCTCGGATGTAGGCAATCTTATCAATATATTGCAACGCCTCATAGGAAATTTACCGCTATATTGCGACGCTTCAGACATAGGAAATTTACCGCTATATTGTGACTCCTCAGATTTAATAGTTATATTGTGACGCCTCAGGTGTTGGGAAATTTATATGTTGTGACACCTCAGTAGTAGGTTTGGAGTAATTCTGAAGTTTTTAGCGATGAATACAGCGCATTTTTTATCATGAAAAGAGTGGTTGGAAACTGGACAGCAAATGAATCTTTAAAATTAAACAGGAAGGAGCAGGAGGCAGTCGACAGAATTATGTAAAGTACTTTGGCAATGTTTGAACGTTGTTTCAGATAAAAGATTTTCGATTTTAATGCAAGTAGGTAGCAAAAAGCCAGATTTGGAAATCATAGAAAACCAAAGAATTTAAACTTGTACTGAATACACTGTTCAGGTCATCAATGTATGTAAGCCCAGAAAGAGTACAAAAGAGTGGATATTTTGAAGTGTTGTCAACTAACATGGATGAATGGTCAATTCTTGCTTACATTTTTCAGAGTTATGGACTTGTGAGAGTTATTCATTCTTTAGACTGTTTTGCTACTTTTAAAAATATGTTGAGGTTTTTAATCTCTAATATTGGTGTCCCGGTACAGAGGGAATTGATGCTTTAACTTGAGGTTTGGTGCTTTATACCAAAAGTTATTAATAAAATGGAGGTAAAAATTCTTAAGTAGAATATTCCAGAGTGAAAGTACTCTCCATCTTGACTGTTGATATTAACGAGGGAAGCTTTATTGTTAAACTTTGAGTGTTTACGTAACAAAAGGTTATTACACACGGCAAAGAGGGAAATTTTTCGCTGAAATTTAACTTTGATATAGAAGGTAAAGGTTTTTGAAATTATAAGTATATATGTACAATGTTTTATTTTTGGAATCTGCTTTCCAGGATCGTGAATACAATGAAATGCCAGCAGTCGTCTTTAACGGTGGCATCTAATTTGGACAGGAAATTGGGGGACCTCAGTTGTCATGAGCATATTCTATCATCGATGAATGACAGCACCGACAAGGCCTACCAACTTGTCTTTCAACAAAGAGAAGCTTACAATAATGGTCACGAGCAAAGCGAAATGCCATTGTATGTTGCTTTATTTATGACGCTTTTATTAGATTCCGGCGCTTTAGTAATCTCCAGTGATCAGGCTATTTATGCCATAACGTGCATGCATGAAATGAGGGGTTACATAGATCCAACGGAAAATTCACTTGTTAAATCTTTGCAAGCACCTGTGAAACATTAAGCTGGTAGATCGGTGCATACAAAGGATCTTTTTGATAATATGGTGTTGCAGAATCCGTGCGGATTATATTTTCCGATATTGAAAAACTTATTTATTATTTTGATAGATCATTAAGGTTTTCTTATGAGATTTGGGGAA
>NC_090758.1:63618409-63628409 GCF_036898095.1 Palaemon carinicauda | reverse complement strand
AGCTAGTTCGGATCAAATTGCAGCCGATAAATACGTGGGGGAATTCGATCGGTACATAAATGAACAAAATTTGATCGCACAACAAGTCTTTAATTGTGATGAGACTGGGTTATTTTGGAAGAAAATGCCAGCCAATACGTACATTACCAAGGACGAGACGAAGATGCCAGGTCACAAGCCAATGAAAGATAGGCTAACATTGTTGCTGTGTGCAAATGCAAGTGGCGATTGCAAGATCAAACCCTTGTTAGTGTACCACTCGGACAACCCCCGGGTGTTCAAACGAAATAATATTTGTAAAAGTGCACTACCAGTTATGTGGCGCTCGAACACTAAATCTTGGGTCACAAGACAATTCTTTACTGAGTGGATAAACGAAGTGTTTGCCCCCCAGGTTAAGGCTTACCTCATTGAAAAGAGCTTGCCAATGAAATGTCTTCTGGTTATGGACAATGCTCCTGCACATCCTCCAGGTCTCGAGGATGACTTGAAAGAAGAATACAGCTTTATCAAAATCAAATTCTTGCCCCCCAATACTACTCCCATACTCCAGCCCATGGACCAACAGGTCATTTCAAACTTCAAAAAACTCTATACCAAGGCCCTTTTCAGAAAGTGTTTTGAAGTGACCAGTGACACGAAGTTGACCCTAAAGGAATTCTGGAAGGAACACTTCAGCATCCTCAACTCTGTTAACATGATTGACCAAGCTTGGCGAGGTGTGACCTATAGGACATTGAACTCTGCCTGGCGTAAGCTGTGGCCATCATGTGTCACAGAGAGGGAGTTTGAAGGTTTCCAACCAGAGGCGGGTCCAAGCACTGCTACCCCTGTAATTTCTGATGACACTGATGTCGTTGAGGAAATTGTTGTCATGGGCAGGAGTTTGGGGCTTGAGGTCGACAAGGATGATATTGATGAGCTTGTAGAAAGCCATTCTACCGAGTTGACTGTGGAGGAATTGTTGCACCTGCAACAACAACAGCAGCAGGATCTGATTGTGGAGCAGGAATCTTCAGAAGAGGATGAGGTAAGGGAGGATGTTCCAAGTTCTCTCATCAATGAAATTTGTTCCAAGTGGGCAGATGTGCAGGCTTTTGCTGAAAAATACCACCCAGAAATTGCAGTAGCAAACCGGGCAGTGCATATGTTTAATGATAGTGTCATGTATCATTTTCGAAGAATACTGCAGAGGAGGAAGAAACAATTAACAATAGACCAGTTTTTCACAAAAGAAAAGAAAGCTGCTACATCAAAGCCTGTTTCTCCTCCAAAGAAGAGACAAAGAAGAGAAGAAACCCCTGAAATAGATCTGCCCACCCTTTCATTGGAGAGAGAAACAACTCCTGAAGGAGAACTACCCCGCCACATCATGGAAGGGGACTCTCCTTCCAAGCAGTAACCTCCCCCTTCCATCCTCTCCACATCCATCCCTGTATGCCATCGAACCGCTGCTCAAAGGTATGTTCACTACAGTACAGAAAATGGTTTAAAATTGTTTTATTTTAGTACAGTAAATGGTTTAAAATTGTTTTATAGGATTTTCTGACCAATTTCATACACATTTAGATAATTATTGTTGTTTAGGTACACGTTTTATTAATATTTTGGGCCTGTTCGAGTGCTTGGGAACGGAATAGAATATATACCATTATTTCTTATGGGGAAAAAAAATTCGGTACTCGAACAAATCGGAGGTCGAACACGGATCTCGAACGGATTATGGTCGAGTACCGAGGTATCACTGTATATATATATATATATATATATATATATATATATATATATATATATATATATATATATATATATATATATAAATATATGTATATAAATATATGTATATAAATATATGTATATAAATATATATATATATATATATATAAATATATGTATATAAATATATATATATATATATATATATATATATATATATATATATATATATATATATATATATATATATATATATATATATATATATATATAAGCGTGTGTGTGTGTGAAAAACAGAAAACATGCATACAATGCTATCATACGTGGGCTGTACATCAATAACAGTAAAGTCTCCCCTGCACCGACTGACGTGATATAAAATGAAGATTGATGCCTTAGGAGAATTGTTGAAATTCATCTGTGTATGACAACGTTTCCCAAAGCGATTTGGGAAAACATTTGCTTTCATACGTTTATTATGGGATCATGAGTTATTGAACAGACACACCTGAAATATTCAGGCTTCTATTGTGAGGCGAACTTTTGCAAGTGTTTTTGGATATCGGTGCATAAAATAGTGTTAAATTAATAGTTGAGAGAGAGAGAGAGAGAGAGAGAGAGAGAGAGAGAGAGAGAGAGAGAGAGAGAGAGAAGCCCAATTAACACACGCAATGACTCCATGTTAGCCTATTCATGAATAAATGGGTAAAATTTATTCATAAGTTATTCATACATTATAATTCCCACCAAAACACACACCTCAAACACACACACACACACACACACACACACACACACACACACACATATATATATATATATATATATATATATATATATATATATATATATATATATATAAATCATTAGAACAGTTATATATGATTCTTTGGTAGATAACAAAAGAGTCTTGACACAATTTTATTGAAAATTAATAAAATTATTAATTTTTTCGGACTTTAATATCAACACGTTTCATAATACAAATATTTATCCAAACATTTCGAAAATAATGTTCAATGAATAACAAGTAATAGATAAGTGATTTGGACGTTGAACTTTATTAAGAAAATTTTTTATCAAATTTCGACAAACTTTGAGCCCTCTGGTGATTATATTTATAATATTTTGTCAAAAGTTATGTATTAGAAAGATTTAAATCAACTGCGAATAACAATTGAAGGAAAACGGTTCTTTTGAAGTTTGTTGGTTAATCTTTCGGGACAATTAAATGTTGAATCTTTTCTATTCTTGTGATACAAAATGTAAGTTTTCAGCTCTCTCTCTCTCTCTCTCTCTCTCTCTCTCTCTCTCTCTCTCTCTCTCTCTCTCTCTCTCTCTCTCTCTAATAACTCAAAAATCCCATCTTTCTTTTAGGTCCCAGACCTTCTTGTGATCTAGCAGGATGAAAGGCCGTGAATCAAACAGACTCGGAGCATCTTTCCTACGATGGGAAAGAAACAATGCAAACAGCGCCATCTGGTCCTTGTGGCAGCACTACTGAGGAACACGAGCAGACAAGACCAACTAGACTTCCATATCGTAGGCAAATCTAATATGAGGAAGACCACGGTGTTGCCAAGTATGTATTTCTGGGGTGCTTCTTCTTCTTCTCATTTCTATTTTGTCTCTTTCTGATGCATCAAAAATTCAGAATAGGAAGGGAGGCTCTATTTTTTTAGGAAGACTTATTCCGCTCACTGAGGCGAATGTACGTTTGATGGTTAGTGAGAGGAATTTCTTTGAAGAATTAATTTATACGTGTTTTTGTGTATGCTATTTCAATGGGGAATTTCTTTTTATTATTAGATTAATTAGCTTTGTGATAGTTATAACATATGCGTTCTCATTAATGTAGTATTGCATATTAATAAGTTAAAAGCGAGGCAATACATTTTGGGAAAATCTTCTTCTAAGATGAAGATAAAATATTTTAATGGATTGTAAGATACAGAAGGATAAATAGTTGAAGGATTATATATTTTAGACATATATATATATATATATATATATATATATATATATATATATATATATATATATATATATAAGCACACACACATACGCATATATATATATATATATATATATATATATATATATATATATATATATACATATATATATATATATATATATATATATATATATATATATATATATATATATAAATATTCAAATAAACCAAATATTTTATTACATTAATTGTGGATTCTCTCACCGGCCTCGGGATCAAAGTCCCAAGGCGTAACCACTCAAAGACGATACCATCTGGCCGACCGGGAATGGAACCCTGGTCCAGGAAATATATATATATATATATATATATATATATATATATATATATATATATATATATATATATATATATATATATATATATATTCATGCGTGTAGGTGTGTTTATGTCAATATTTGCATATATGTATATTCTCACATATGAATGCATATTTACAACTGAATCAAACTAACCTAAATGAACAGAACCCAAAAATTAATATTTTCATCTCTTTCAAAGAAAATCATTCCCATTAACAAAAACCATTCTAAACAAAAACCAATTTAATCTCAATATAGGTCAGCATAACGACCTTATATCCAATAGATTATTGGACGACTTAAATGAGCAACCTTTCTCCATGTGCCTCCTCATTCGATGCAATCTCAAGATTTTGGTACGAAGCTGATATCTTGTCGTGCGAAACTCATATCGTCCAGGCAAACTTCCATTAATTGGACGCCTTTTAAAACGGTTTTTTCGTCCAAAAGAGAATTTTGACTCAATATTCTCACACCAAACTTCTGGCCTTCCTCAAGGGAAAGTTCCTTTTCATTGCTATGAATTCTTGGCTCAAGGTTTCCAGTAATATTTAAATATCTTTTATCATTTACTAATGTACGCGACCCAACAAAAATGACAGCTGAGAATCCAGATATATATTCAAAAACTCGCTAACGTATGTTGAACAAATCCACACCGACCCCTCTCCTAACTATAACACACCTTACGAGGGTATGACTACTTACTCTCTTTTCCATCAGAGGGACGAGATATATCAATTGTTATAATGGTTTTTGCTGAGCGTGACTGGGAAAATTTATATTCATATATTTATAAATATATATATATATATATTTATATATATATATATATATATATATATATATATATATATATATATATATATATATATATATATATATATATTTTTGGGCTCAAGCCATGTCGTCGTGATGGAAGTTCCTTAAAGTAGCTTCCTAAGGGATATATGTACTACAGTGATATTCACAGATAATTTTACTTTTAGGTATCCATAATTCTAACTCCTGGCGCTAATATCCTTAAAATTTCTCCAAAGGATATCGCATAATATCAGTGGACGCATTCTTGACACGCCTTTATAGCAATTTGCACCCTAAACAGCGTTTTGGCTTCGAGGAGGATGTGGCAAAAGGGAGACGTCCAAAGGCTCTCCCCGCTCTCGTAATACTATTGGGAATAAAACAGCGCCATTCCCACGACGGCAGACATTCCTTTTTTTGTAGTCGCTCTCGGTGATATTTCCTGGTGATCTTACTTTTCGATTATTATTATGCTTTCTCCATCTTCTTCCGCCTCTGGAAAGTTGAGTATCGGGTCTTTACTATGAGAATATTTTAGCTCCTGTTTCACAATGAAATTAGAGTATTTTATTGTGTTTATGAGCTAGGCTAGTTACTGGAGGCGCATTGGCGCCGTCGTTCGTTTAGCATGTGTTATTTAGATTGCAGAACGACTTCCAGTTTTTAATAGCTTTATTTAATTATTTTTATTATTTAGCTATTTAGGCAATTATTCTTGTAAAGTTTCGATAATGTGCATAACTTTTGTTTCCCTCTTTTCTCTGTCGATCGTATAGTTAGAGTTTCGGTGATTTAGGTAACCGAGATCTGGTATAGCCTAGGTAACCTTACCTAGACATTTTACTATACGTTCAGACTTTCCCTGATTACTCTCGTGTATTGTTTTCATTCAGTGGAGACTGATACCTCCTAGGATGTTATGAAACATTACACGTCTCTTCGGAGACTTAAGGGTAATCTCTTTCCCTCTGAGTGTAGCCTCAGGCTACAACCCTAATAGCCGTGCCTTGAATTTTATTCAGACATGGTTAACTTAGGGTTTGTCCTACCTCTTAACTTAACCATTGGTTGTGGTATACCATCAGGTTTTGGAATTTAGTCAGAATCTCAGAGTATTTAGTCTTATGTCAGCGACCTGCCGGTAGGGCGAATGGGTTGTAGGATACCATCATTCCCCTGCCGGCCAGGTGGCCGGCAATGGAGTTTAGCCATCATTAGCCGCACTTGAAGTTATAGTAGGATACCATCTTCTCCATGCGACTAGAAGACTAGTCCTATGCCGCAGTTCTCTGGGCTGAAGAGTAATTTTCTTTAGCCTAGGATACGTGGCACTAGAACTCTGTTTCTTCTTTCTTGAGAGGAGGCGGCAGTGTCGCCATCCCCTTCACTGTGTCGGCAATCTCTGGGATGGAGAACTGAGTCTCTCCTGTTCCCTGGGATTCGGCCGATACCGAAACAGTTTCTTTTACAGGTAGTAGTAATAACCATTTTTGCCAGTTTCTTTGACACTCGTTACAGGACCCTGTTCCCTACCCCTCTGTCCACTTTTGATGCCTGAGCCATTGTGTTTCTTTAGGCCGGCATCTTGCAACCTTACCTTTGCTGGTAGGTTGCTTGAGCCAACCAGACTCCTTCTCTAGTCATGTCTTTGGCTGACGGCAGAGCATACTGCCGCCAACCACATCATCTGTCGGCAATTGCCGGCCTAGCCGGCAACTGCCGGCACAGCCAGCAGCCAAGATGGCTGCCGGCGACCATGATGGCCGTGAGAGGGAAGTTCCTTCTTTTCCCAAAGTTCTTCAGTCTTCCCTTGGACTGCTGCTACAGGTCCTGTTGCCGGGGTACTGCCGGCCAGGCCGGCACAGATAGTGCTGACTCAGTTGGCAGCACGCCGACTGTACTGGTACTGCTGGACTTGCTGGCCGTAAGTATATCGGCGGTACTTTGTCGGCAATAGTACTGTAGCTGGATGGAAGCCTGAATGGTACATTTTCCCCTTCTATTAGAACCTTCTTTCTGGAAAAAGGCAGTCAAATTAGACTTGTACATCCTTAACTACTGTATACATTCACAGTAAAGAGTAGCCTCTTTTCCATGCTATCTCTCTCTCTCTCTCTAGCTAGCATGCCGGGTATGCCGGCAAGACCTAGCTATGCCGGCTACATGCCGGCTGAACTACTGTAAATTTTATACATGTAGCCAGTATATCTGCATTATAGAATATACTGCAGATAGAAAACTACTATATAGTTTATACTAGTAGCTATTTCCAATATATTCTGGATATCCAACACAGGCATTTGCCGAGCCCAATCCTATATTGAATGAATATGATTTCTTCAATATCCTGATTTGAAATCGGTATTAGGATTACCCTACAATATTAAGCACTTTAAGGTTGGAGTAATACACTCCTAACCTTTAAAGGGTGGAGCCTTTTTCCTTGAGTCTCTCTGATCAGGAAACTATATATTTTAATATAGTAGGAACACTATAGCAAATAGGCTGAGTGGGATATACAAATATATGTCTTTATTTTCCTAGTCCAGCTGGCTTCATGCCAGCTAGATGGACCATACTGCCATATGCTACTATGAAGGCAGCATAATGACTAGACTACAATACATGATGTACAGTAACCAGTAAGTTGCAATATAGACTTACTGCAATTAGAAAACTACAGTACCATGATACAGTAGTATTTTCTGACATACCTTGGGTACCCTTGTAAGAGCATTCTGCTGGTAGCGTTCATATATTGAATGAATATTTTTCTTCAATATTCTGATCGAGAGTCAGTCATCCTGACCCCACAATATTAACATTATTTTGGGACAGTGATTTGATACTTCTCTACCCCTAGGGGTAAGAGTCCTTCTACTTGGAGTTACTCTATAGAGAAATCTCCATGTAGTTAATACTGAGGGGAGGCCACAGCATTTGCTCACAGGGGTACACATGTATTTATCTCCCACTATCCCTTTATAGCTTACTATCCTGAGCTATTCTATTGTAAAGGACATTTGCATTTTGATTGTCAAGGAGATAATCCATTGTATACTCATTTGGTTTTCCTTCTTTACAGGAGGAACACCAGATACCTTGTGCTGCAGTCCTCTGCAAGGCCAACAGTAAGTATTTTTACGGTCATAATACTTGCAGGTTTCCTGCCCCCTGCAATATTATTTCCAGATCCCTACATTATTGGAACCCACAGGTTTGCAATATATGTCGGACATTAATGTCCGAAGGTTTTGAAAATCCCAAGTCTACAGAGACTAGGGATAGAGCTCAATATAAATTACGCAACTGGGTGAGACGCTTTCAAAAGATCTCTCCGGGACCTTTCCTACCTAATGATGGGATGCGTAAGCTACTATTTCCGGAAGCAAGTGAGGAAACAGTAGTGCCTCAGGGGCTAACTACATCCCCTGACGGCCAGAAAACCTTTGGGATTAAGGGCAAGAAATGCCCCAAGGTAGAAGAGGAAAAAGTTGCATCGGAATTTCCTCCGCCTGTGCCGTCTTTAGAGCCATCGATGTCGACATCTTCGTCTTCTACCCCTAATTTGGATAATGTGGTACAATTATGTATCCAACTGAAGAATCAAATAGAGAGCTTTCGTAGACAAAACGAAAAGCAGGAAGTAAAACGCAAGATAGATCATCGTAAAGTTTCTCTTGTCGCTTCCCAGGGGTCAGTCAAACGACCCAAGAATCAAGACCTACCAACATGCTCCATAACCAATCCCTGGAGGTTCACGGAGCAGATGCCGATTTCAAATGGAAATCTCTGCATCTCACAGAAAATAGGTGCTGTTCCTTTGGACAAAATTCAATTTTGGCCAAGCTTTGATGCTTTCCCTAATTGTTGGGTTCGACCGAAGTACGAACCAAAGTCAAGAAAAGGAACGGAACCAAAGGAGGTCTTGATTCTTGACCATGATAAGGCACAGACTATCCTTTCAGGTAGTCTAAGTAAGGCGGGTTATTCAGACTCAAAGGTATTCTCACTGAATAACGGACACCCTTCCTTTCTTGCTCCTACTTCACTCTCATTCCCCTTTATGGGGAAGGCATTTACTTCTGTTGCCAAAGCAGTAGAGGCGGGTTAGCCATGTCCCACACTCGATGAGTGCAAGCCTTTGTCACCAGCTTTTCCCGGACAGGAAAAGGATTGGAAGGGAGTCCATTTGACATTTTCAGTAGGAAAATTAGACAAGGACGTCGCAAGTCGACAATTCAAGGTATGTCTCCCTAAATTGTCTGAGTTGCTCTTGTGTAATGAACAGGAGTCAAAGGAGAGACTTGCGACATCCCTTTCTCTACAAAACTACATGGAGTTGTGTTCAACCTACGAGAGTACCCCAGACATGCTCATGGTCATAACCAAAATGCATATGGCTATCTTAGTAAAGGACCTTTACGCCTTTATGAAGGCTAGCAGAGCATGTAGAGAGCTTGTGTTCGCTGATGCAAGAGTAAAACACGAAACAACGAAGCTAGTATCTTCCAACATCTGGGGTAAAGACCTCTTCCCACACGAGGTCATTAAGGAAGTAATTAAGAATGCCACCATGGAGAACATAGGTCTTTTCCAAAAATGAGGCATTCCTTCAAAGAGAAAATCTTCTGTGGTTGTGGGTCCCAGCCTAAAAAGAAGATTGGAATTGCTGGAAATATCCAAGCTGCTCAACAACATGCCACTATTCCAGTGACCACAATGCTAAAGGCAGATGGTCAAAAGTCTAAGCCTACTAACTACTCGAAGCATAAAGACGCTTGGGCTAGGAGGAACTTTCCCTCAGGATTGCAGGACCTTCGATACTTCGGTCCAAAGCGTATTCAAGATGAACCATTGATGGGAAACAGAAATATCCTTACCATCATTTCCTTACCTTTTCCTACAGTTCAAAACCCTCCTGGAGAAGTATACCCGAGAGCTATAGAGCATACAGGTAGTAAGATAACTTTAGCTTATCGAGTTCCAGGGAAGGCTGCTTCGTGTTCACGAAAAAGACTCAAGATATCAATGAGCCATTCTGAACTTGTCGCCACTCAACAAGTTCATAAAAAACTGCAAGTTCTGAATGTTAATCCTTCTGAATTTATAGATCTTGTTCCAATTAAGGGTGTTCGTAGTCTTGTCAGACCTAAAAGGT
>NC_090758.1:63598409-63610909 GCF_036898095.1 Palaemon carinicauda | reverse complement strand
ATGTGATGACTGTAATCTGTATAATGCTAAAACAGTTTGAAAAAAGATTAAGATAAAATTTTGTTTCATCACAATATATTAATTTACCCATTTTCTATGAACAATGTTTATTTTATTGAAATATAGTACAGTTCATTCCTATAAAAAATCAACAGTAATGAAATAAAAATCTATTATTCATCCATATAATCACATAACCGAAAGGGAGTATATTAGCATACAAAATGCAGCATATTGTATATAAAAACAATACATACATACATACATACGGTACTTTCTAGTTTGGCAAAAATTTCAAGGGTGGGGAGGGGGGGGGGCATGGGATCTATGCTTAATGTAGGAGGGGGGCGCAAGGCAAAAAAGTTTAAGAACCACTGCTCTAGACGGTGAGCAATTGTATAATTATGGTAATAATCTTGAAGGGTCAATGATAATACAGGTAATAAGATCAAAATAACAGTAAACTTATAATAATAATGATAATACTCATATCAAAAGTAAAAAATAAGGGGAAAAATGGATATGATGATGATAATTTTGTTAGTAACAACAATTGCCAAGATAATGATCGTAATCTTTGAATAAAAAAGAGGTCTAGTTTTAGAACAGTTGATGTGAAGGAAATACGGGACTTTTAAGCAGAAAATTCTGTCCTCATCCTTGTAAGAAAAATATGTAGATGTATATTTTCTATACAATGAGATTAATGGCCTTTTTTAAAGTACTACGACTTTCATAGATTGTGGTGCGCGATCACGGAAATCTGTTATAGGTCATGTGTCATAAGTCCTATAAGTGACGTGTTGTTAACCTATTGGTGACAGTATAATTCCATCAGAGTGGAGACTTCCACATCTAACAATCCTGCATGTTGACAGAGCAAAATTGCAATTACTTGTGCAGAGGTACTCGTCTGAAAAGTATCTGGCTGTGTAAAGTGTACTCACGAACATCTTTATTATAAAGTGAAAACCAAAAAGTCACAACCAGATGTCTCGTTATCAATTGACATTGGACATAATTGGTGTCAGGTGAAATAATTTGTCTGTATGCGTATGCAGTTAGCGAAGTTACTCCTTAAGCCGGTAAAATAAAAGTTCAAGATGCCTAGATAAGCGAAGAATAACATAGGAGACACTGCTGCTGCAGGAGATGAAAACGAAGGAGCAGTTGGTCATAGTGATGTCAATGAAGAATATAACTAAGAGCAACGATCACAGGACTTGAAAAATTGGTTAGAAAACCTAGCTGAGTTAATAAATAGATTCTTAGTTGAAAGAGAAGAACGTAGCGCAACAAAGGCATATCCAATGTACAAAAACGAAGTTCTAACGCATATAAGTGAAAGAACACATGCAGAGCCGAATGAAGATACTCTTGTAGTTAGAAAATTGCCAGAACTCCAGGCACACATTAGGCCTTTTAATGATCAACGGCCTCATGAAGGGTTTCAGTCGAAAGGTGTTTTTAGGAGACTTTGAAGTAGCCACATATGAGGAGTCAGAAAGAGAAAAAGCAATTCAAGTAATTAGGTTACTGAAAGATGCTCCGGCAATGGAAGTAATGTGTTGGCCACAAGACAGTTTAAGAAGTTATACTGAAATAAAACGACGTTTACTTGAAAAATTACAAACCAAATTAAAGAGGGTGAGTCAGTTCTCAGTTTTGCAACTCGTATTATACGAGATTGTGATTTGTTTGCTACACGGAGGGGTAATCTCCCAGAAGGTGATAAAAAAGCAATTGCAATTAAACATATTCGCAGGTTAGAAAACCCAAATCTATTTGGTTTTCTGCTCGATAAACATGGCTCGTTAGAAGACGTATTGATGGTGATGTAAAGCATTCTAGACAGTTTGTCAAAAGAAAAAATTCCGAAGAATAGCTTTCATGATTCCGAAAATGTGGTAATAATGAGAGGAACTCATAAACCACTAAAGCAGGAGAGGGGAGAACACAGTTAACAGGTGAGAAGAGTCTTCATATTTTGGCAGTATAAGGGATGAGGGTACCACCGAACTGAGTGCCCCACCAAAGGATCTCCTGACTGTTAAACTTGTCAGGCCTACAGTCATTTATCTCGAGATTGTCCAGCAAAAAAAAAATTGAAGGCATGAGGGTTGTGGCACACGCAGACCACACCCTGCCCATTATCAGAGGAAAAGGAAACAGAGGAAGGGGGAAACAAAGGAGATCAATGGCCCACCACACACACACAACATGACAAAAGAAACAGTCGAGCAGGCAGTGGTGACCCTATTGGTATCCATGACCTAAACCCCGCAGCACTAGGGACAGGATTAGGGGGCAGCGGTATTGCAAGCGAGATTGTTGGCACGTGCTTCACATATCCTAATGGGCGCCTCGGAATGTTAGCAGTCAGGCTTGACCTACCATATAAGTCCATTTGACCACTGATAAACACAGGAGCCAGCGTTTTTCTTATTGAAAATGGAATATCATTAAACCCACTACAGTCAGCGGCATCAATCATCCTCGATACGCCAGGAGGAAATAAACTACATGCAGGCCATACAAGGATCGTCAACTTTAAGGTGGGATCTTGGAAGTTTACACGTGAATTTTTTGTCCTACACACCTTGTGAATTCCAGAAATTGAGGCTATAATTAGATTTGATTTTATATTGAGTAGTCAAATATACATATAAGAGGAAAAGGGTTGAATATTAGTAAAAGCAGGAGGGTGCATTTTGTAGATATAAAGTCGAGAGAGAGTAAGTGCTTTTGTAGGAAAGGAGAGACCCTTATGGAAGGTAACAGCTGTACTGAATGGAAGAAAAGTATTTCCTCCGCCAGACACTTATGTGCATATTAGTGACCCCTTGTCAGCATCTTCCGAAGGGAACCAAGGTCGTAGTTAAACCCAAGGACAAATGGCCATATGTAGTCTTAGAAGGCTTGTCAGAAATAGAAGAGAACAGAGCGAACATTACGATAGTTAACTTGTCAAACAAAAGAGTTTTGTTAGTAAGTGATTCTGTGTGTGAGTTGGATTTATGTGAAATTACTTATAATGGGATCTTGGGAACCACATCTACAGCCCGCACAGATGAAAGCACTCAGAAATTGATTATGCAATGTTGAAAAATATATCTGCTAGAATATCAACCTGTAGTTAGTAACATTTTTAATAATTATTCAGATGTGATTGCGATTGGAGACGAAAAACTCGGGACGATTGATTTATTTCCCTTTAGCATTGAAACTGAGCAGGCATAACCAATCAGGTCAAGCCTTATAAGGCACCCATTCATTTCCAGAGAGTAATAAAATGGGAAATTAGAAAATTAAGGAAACAAAGGATTATCGAGGAGAGTGAATCCCCCTGGACTTCTCTAATTGTACCTGTTAGGAAAAAGGTTCGCTCGGTAAGATTGTGTGTTTATTAGAGAAAGTTGAATGCGTTCACTAAGGATAATGCATTTCCATTGCCCTCAATTGAAGAGTTACTCAGGCAGGTACACAATAGTAAATATTTTACATTTATCAATTTGAAATCTGGATACTATCAAGTAACCATTTAGGAAGAAAGTCAGTAAAAGTAAAACGCTATTTATAGCCAAAGATCAACTCTTTTAGTTTAATTTTCTTCCTTTTGGTGTTAAATATGCTCAAAGTAGTTTTTCTAGAGTAATAATGGTGGTTTTATCTCCCTTAATTAGCCATAATGTTCTCCTTTACTTAGACGATATCACAATCAAAAGGAAATGTCGGAAGAACATATGAATAATATTATTAGTAAATTTTCAAAAGCATTGCGAAGTAATGGTATGAAAAAAAAATTATAAAAGTGCAAATTTTTCTGTAAACAGGTTGAATTTTTAGTTCATATAATAACCCATGAAGGTATCCAACCCTACCTCAGTAAAGTAGAAGCTATTAGAGATTTCCCAAGGCCATATACCCATAAGTAACTAGATGGGCTCCTTAAGGTCGCTTGTTATTACTGTAAACTCATAAGAGGTTTTGGAGAGATAGCGAGACCCCTAGATAGTTTGAAGAAAAAAAGATTAATAAAATGGGGAGTGGGACATGGAAGGACCTTCAACCATTAGAAAGCTGCCTTATCTAGCATTGACTTACTCGCATATCCTAGATTTGATCACCCGTTTTTAGTGACAACAGATGAGAGTAGCGTAGCTATTGGTGGCGTAATTTCTCAAGAATATGATAAAGGTAGAGCGCAACACATTTGTTTTGCTTCTAGAGCATTAAAAAGGGGCAACATAGTATTATAGTACATTCGATTGAGAGGTACTGGCTATCCTTTGGGTTCTTGAGAGGTATCAGTTCTTTTTATTAGGTCAGCCGTTTGATTTGCGTCTAGACAAGCGAGATGGATTGAAAGACTGTTAAAGTTTAACATAAAGGGGTTTGACCAAATAGAAGATAAGTCTAATAAGGTAGCTGATGCCCTCTCTAGAGGTGCAGTAATAGGAGTAACAACTCGGGTACGAAAGAGGAACGAAGAACGAACCCAAAATCTTGAAGGTCCCATTAAAATACAAAACGGGATGTGAATTCATGTGAAGAGCGCTCAGAAAATTATATCCTCGACCGGGAGAGAGAGAAAGATTTTGGAGAGAGAAAGAGATGGGGCGAGGGAGAAAAAGTGAAGGTTAATGTATGTCGGTGGCCGAGGACATTACCAGGGATGTCCAGAATGAGTGCCCTGATGATGCAGGTTTGATGGACTTGGGAGGCTAGGACATAAAGGAAGTCCTAGAGGGACAGAAAAAAAGAGGAATTGATGGAAAGATCATAGATCATGAGCAGTGATTAAAGGGGAATGGGAGAGTTATCCATCATTTCCGAATGTCCCTCTTGAGAATTTTTTTTATAGTGAATGATATATTGAATTGTCTTTAAGAGAAAAGGGTACGGGAATTCTGTGCACGAGTAGTTCTTGTCCCCTCTTTAATTGATTAAGCCATCCGCATTGTACATGCAAGTCTTTATGCAGGGAATTTAACGAGAGCATAAGAATCCTTCTTTTGCTTAGGAATAAAGAAATCTATAGAAAACTATATAAAATGTTGTCATGTTTGTAACTGTTTCAAAGACCATAAAACACTGTAAAGGAAGCCAGAAAGTGGCCTGTGATTCCTATTAAATATTATAGGGTAGCTATGGAGGTGGTATGACCATTTCCTACTGGTAATACACAAGATAAGTATACATGTGTATTTGTCAAAGCATTTACTTGTTACACTCATACTTACTCAATGTTGGATAAATCAGCAAATTCATTACCCCAGGCGCTGTGCTCTTTGATTACTAGGTTTGGTTGCCCGGGAATTTTGATAAGTGATAATGGTCTCGAGTTTATAAATAAGGTGGTGAAATCAGTCTCGGACTTGAAGAAAATTGAATGCTTTTCATTGACCGCAGGTAGTAGGTAGGTAGTAGGATGGCCAGGGCAGCAGCCGCCCGTTGAGATACTACCGCTAGAGATGTGTTGGATCCTTTGACTGGCTTGACTGTAATGCATTGGATCCCTCTCTTTGGTTACGGCTTATTCTTTATTTGCCTACACTTACACAGAATAGTCTGGCCTCTTCTTTACATATTCTCGTCTTTCCTCATACACCTGACAACAATGAGATACTTAACACTTCTTCACCCGAGGGGTTAATTACTGTACTGCAATTTGTTCAGTGTACTTTCCTCTTGGTAAGGGTAGAAGAGACTCTTTAGCTATGGTAAGCAGCTCTTCTAGGAGAAGGACACTCCAAAATTAAACTGTTGTTCTCTAGTCTTGGGTAGTGCCATAGCCCCTGTACCATGGTCTTCCACTGTCTTGGGTTAGAGTTCTCTTGCTTGAGGGTACTATTCTATCTTATTTTTAATTTTTTCCTTCCTCTTGTTTTTTTGGAAATGGTGTGTTGAGCAGGCTTAATAGAAGGGCAATGGATGCCTGGTGGTTTATTGGTGGTTGTCTTTTCCTTTTCAGATTCTTTTTCTTCTCAAAACCATCCTTACTGTCCTCCCTGTAGTTGAAATGGCTATCCTGGAGGGTATTTAGCCTTGCATGGTGTATCGGCTCCTCCATGTTCACCAGTTTTCCGACTTTTCACTATATTCTATGTGTTTCATTAATCACTTTATTTATAATTCTTTACATATTGTTTTTGTTATAATTCTTGTTAGTCTAGTTTTTAAGTATGATGTCTCATTTTTATTTCTATTAATTCTTATGCTATCTGGAGACATTGAGCGAAATCCGGGACCAGTACGTCCTAGATTTCGTCAATGTCGTCTTCTGTATTGCAATATTCGTGGTCTTCATGCAAATATCCAAGACCTTACAGTTGCGTCCAGACAGTATGATATTCGTTTGTGCTCAGAAACTTTGGTTTCTAATATGAGGCACTCATATGAGCTTTTTATAACTGGTTTTAAGAAGCCAATAATGTTGAAACGTAATGCCATCCCTAGGGCCAGGGGAATGGTGGTGTATATTAAGACCGAGTACCCTGGTTCTCATAAGTCCTGCTATCAATGTGGATGTCATGAGATTCAGGTAATAAAAGATTGTGGCAGGCATAATAACTTTTATTTGTCCCATCTACCGGAATCCAGACATGGATGATTCTATCTTTGATTGTCTTCCTACCATTATGGCTAAGATACAAGAATATGATAGAAAGGCTTCTTTTGTCTTTGTTGGTGATTTTAATGCTTACCATAGGGATTGGTTAAGTTCTATCTCTCTTACCAATCGCCATGGCTTAAAAGCTATAGGCTTTGCTTCTGAATCAGGCTGTGAGCAAATCATTAATGAAGCTACTCACAGGTCTGGTAATTGCTTGGACCTTGTATACACTGACTCCCCTGGCGTTATAACTAGTAGGGTTGGTTCTCCAGTCAGAACATCCGATAATGCCTTGATTTCATTATTAGTGAAGACTGAGCAGTCTGTCCCTGATATATCATACTCTTGTAAAATTTATATGAAATCCCAAGTAGACTGGAATGGGATTTTGCATGATCTTTTGTGCTTGAATTGGTCACAATTATATAGTATTTTAGATCCTGTTGTCATTTTGAATGAGAATCTAGTCAACATAATTGATAGGCACATCCCTTCTCGTGTGCTAGGGTACCGAGTGAAGGACAAACCGTGGTTCAATGATAATTGTAGACGTGCTTATTTGGAGAAGCAGGAGGCCTATCATCTTTGGAAGGGTAACAGGTTAGATTTGACCTGGAACAACTATACTCAGCTTCGAGCTTTTGCTCAAAGAGTTTATGCCTCAACTGAAAAGGAGTACAATTTAACCATAAAAGAAACCCTTTCTGGTACAACTCAGGAACATAAATGGCGGTCTACCATGAAATCTGCACTCTTTAGTGTAGACTCAACAGTTCCTCCTTTACTTAAACCAGATAAGGCAACCCGGTTGGCAGAAGTTTTTGACAGTGAACAGAGTAATGAAAACTTGAACTTCCTCATTCCTGTTTTCCTGGGGCTAAACTAACTAGTTTAGCTTTTCGATCTCTTGAGAATAAAGCTCTGTTGATGGACCTTGATGCTTTTGGAGGTATAGACCAAAAGGCGTTTTTCCTTTGTTTTTTATAAAGACAGCAGATTTCTTAGCTCCAAAGTTATCTGTTATTTTGCGCCAGTTAGCAAGAAGAGGAGCTTTTAGCACTTGTTGGAGAATTGATTATGTTACTCCTCTATGTATATGTGCTTGTGGTAGCTCAAGTCCTACTGATTACCGTCCAATTTCCATAACTCCCATATTATCTAAAGTTTTTGAACGTCTTTTGGCAAAACGTCTTAATAGTTTTACTGGAGGTAATCATCTATTCCCTAGTTTGCAATTTGGTTTTTGTAAAAGCCTTGGAGCATGTGATGCCCTTCTTACAATCTCCAATGTTGTACAGAAATCCCTAGATTCTGGTCAGGAAGTTCGTAAGATTGGCCTTGATTTTCGTGCTGCCTTTGACCGTGTTAATCATGAGGTCTTGTTTTCAAACAGAAACCGTTGTTAGTGGGTCGGTCATTTCTTAGCATTATTATTGATTTTTAAGTAATAGATCTCAAAGAGTTGTTGTTGATGGGCACCATAGTGAGTATAGGAATGTGATATACGGTGTTCCACAGGGTAGTGTTCTTGGCCCATTACTTTTCATACTATATACACATGACATGTGGTATGGCCTAGAAAACAAGCTTGTTGCATATTCAGATGGTGCTACTGTCTTTGCATTAATTCCAACCCTCGAATGTAGATCTAGGGTTGGTGAATCCCTTAGTTGAGATTGAGCTAAAATTAGTGCATGGTGCAAATTATGGGGTAGGAAGTTGAATCCTAATAAATCTCAAAGTATGATTGTAAATAGGTCAAGGACGGTGGCTCTTCAACATCCGGATCTTAGTCTTGATAATGTTTCTTTAAATTTGTATGACTCTTTTAAAATGTTAGGTGTTATTCTCTGCTAGCAAATTCACTTTTGAGAAACACATTAGGTCTGTGTGTCCTTCAATTGTACAAACAATTGGCTTATTGAGAAAGTCTTACAAGATTTTTGTTGATCATTCTATTCTGAACAAGTGTTTTAATTATTTCATTCTACCTTGTTTTGAGTATTGTTCTCCTGTCTGGTGTTCAGCTTCTGATTCTCATCTTAATTTGTTGGACAGAAACTTATGGACTATTAAATTTCATATTCCTGATCAGGATATTTATCTCTGGCACCGTCGTTCAATCAGTTCATTATGCATGTTGCATAAGATTTTTCTTAACTCTGACCATCCTTTACATTTAGATCTCCTTGGACAATGCTATCCTGTTCGTAATACTAGGTAGGCAGTTAATTCTAATACCCAGGCCTTCTCCATCATGAGGCTCAATACTACGCAGTACTCTAGAAGTTTTATTTCAGCTGTTACCAAGTTGTGGAATGATCTTCCTAATCGGGTAGTTGAATCAGTAGAACTTCAAAGGTTCAAAGTTGGAGCAAATGTTTTTATGTTGAACAGGCTGACATGAGTCTTTTTATCGTTTATATATGACATATGTTTTTAACGTTGTTAATAGTTTTTATATGACATATCTGTTTTGACGTTGTCACTGTTTTTAGAATGATTTATTGTTAATTAATTCTCATCATTTATTTATTTCCTTATTTCCTTTCCTCATTGGGTTATTTTTCCCTATTGGAGCCCTTGGGCTTATAGCATCTTGCTTTTCCCGCTAGGGTTGTAGCTTGGCTAGTAATAATAATAATAATAACAATGTAGGCTTACAGCTAATAGCCTGGTGGAATAGCGTAATAAGGAAGTGAGGATGAGGCTAACAGAAAGCAGAAGAAGCGGGTCTGGATGTCCAAGAAAGAAATCTCTGAATACCAGTGGACAGAAGAGGCCGAGTTTAGGTTGGCTGATCTTGTGAAGGAGAACCGCCAGCTGTATGACAAGAAGCAGGAGTGGCTCAATTTGGCTGCTAAGAACAGCCGGTGGTACCGAGTTGGAGAGTAGCTAGAGCCTCCTGCCACTGATGCCCAATGCAAGAAGAATTACGAAAACTTGAGAAGCAGGGTGGGGAATATTATGAAGAAGGAGAAGAAGGGTGGAGCTGGCCAGCCACAAAGGAGTGCCCGTGACGACCATATCATGGAGACCTGGAGTTCCCTGATAAAACACATTTCCGTGGAGAGACAGTCCCCAGTAAGCAGTTTGCTGTCCCAGAGTCAGCTGTAGTGACGATCAGCGACGGAGATGATGATAAAGTGAGGTCCACAGTTTCCCAGAGCCAAGCATCTACTAGCACCGAGAAGGGCAAGGGAAAGGGGAAGCGGTCCAGCCCACCAATAACACAGACAGCCACAGCAACGGATAAGACCATGGTGACCCACAGCAACCTCAGTAATGTAGTGCAACAGGTGAGAATCCCAATGACTTCATGCAGATTTTATTCCAGTTTCATCCATTGCTTATGACATGGCATGTGCAATATGTTGCATTGAAATGCTGTACTAAATTGTTACAGTATTTTTATGTTTCAGATCATCTCCGAAGCAGATTCCTTGACGCCCACCCACTCGTACACCGGCCAGCACAAGATCTTACACGATTTTTCGTACCTACCGGAAGGCCACATTCATGCTATCCCAGAGGACTCCCAGTATGAATTCCTTATACACTGCCTCAACCTAGTACACCGCTATAGGCAGCGGCGTCAGCTCTTCCAGCAGCCATATCGACAACCACTCATGACCTGGCCAGGCCCACAGCAGCAGCAACCTTGGCAGCCCCCTTAGCAGCAGCAGTTCTGGCATCAACCTCAACCAGCCACCTTGCAGGCACCACCAGAGCAGCAGCAGCAGCAGCCTCAACAGCAACCTCCAGCCAGTCAGCCATCACCTGTAACATGGAAGCCACCCCCTGTCACTATAGTCTTTAGGCCAGTCCTGCTAGCCCCGTACCAAGGAGGGGCAATCAGGGATTCCACCTGCACTGTCAGCCACCCTTGTCCAGGCTCCTTCACCAACACCTTCAGTGTTGTCGCTGTCAGCCAAATTCCAGACACCTATGACACCACTCAGCTTCCCGGTCCTGACCCCGGGATCCGTCGACAACAACCTAGAAGAGGGCATCTCACCCTCATCCCTCTACACCTCCTAGGAACTCAAGACACCACCCAGTCCATTGGTTATCCCTACGCAGCAGTACCAGAACCAGCAAGGACAATGACTGAGATGAGACACTTCTAAATATTTGTAAATAGTTGGACTGTGATACTTGTACATATTTGTTGTTTGTAGTTTTCATGTTAATAAAATGCTTTCTTATTTCAAAACACTTGTTTTTCTCTTTAACCTTAAAATAAAGTGAAAGAAAAATGGAAACGAACGAAAAAAATAAACGAAAAAGCAGAGAAAAAGAAATCCAAAAATAAAGGGCAACAAAAAAAAAATTTAAAAAATCATTTCTTTTACAGGTGTAAGTCAGTCCTCCATCCCCCAGTATTAGATCATGTGTGTCCAGATCTTTGCAGTCCACTTCTGAAATTGAGTGTGGGTATCTGATGACGATGAGGTTGTGCAGGATACAAGCGCACTTGGTAATCAGGTTGATGGTGTTGGGGTGCTGATGCATCAGCGTGAAGAAGTAATGGAACCTTTGACACAAAATTCAAAAGGTATTCTCCACGACATGTCAGGCACGAGACAACCTTTAGCTAAATATGCATTTTCGTAGTACCTTTGACCGATGGGGAAATGGTTTCATCATCCAGATTTGGAGAGCAAAGACGTCATCACCTACGAAGTAATAGGGCAATGGCTGGTCTTCATTAGGGAGTGATTCAGGTCGAGGCACTCCAGTTCTGTTCTCTTTTACAGCATCATGCAGGGAACAGTTACTCCATGTTCCTCCATCCAACGCACCACCTCTGTCCCAGCATCCACGTAGAGGAACTTTTAGGTAGCATCTGCCACTGCCATCAGTACAATGCTGTGGAAGCCCTTATAGTTGTAGTAGTAAGAGGTAGCATTGGGTGGCTTCTTTATGGCAATGTGCTTGTCGTCCACCGCCCCCTGACAGTTGTGGTAATTCCATCTGGAGCTGAACCCAGCAGCAACTTCCTTTCACTCCTCTTCAGTTTTGGGGCAGCTAGCTCAGCACTTCCATCTTGTAGACTGTGATGATGGTTTTACACACATCGGGTATGAGCTTGCAAATGGTACTTGCTTCAACCCTGAAGCTGTACTACAGACTTGGATAGTAATATCCCGCTTGAGTCCAACTTGAATCGGTTCCCTCATGAAGGTGGACTGCTACTAGAGGAGAGGGGTTAACTTCTCAATCATATCTAGGAACAGGTCAGCTGTGATTCTGAGGTATTTTTCGTATCATCTTTGATCTTCCTTTTGGAGTTCAGTCAGTAGACAGTCATATGCTCCAAACTCCTGTCTTCTGGTTAAGCATTCCCTGACCCACACTTTCATTTGTGTCTTTCTTCGATGTGGGGTAGCCTTTTCTCCCTCTTCTGCCCCTGCCAGCCTTTTCTGCTAATTTTCAACAACGGATAAACCAGCTGCCAAGTATGGGTATCTTTTCCTCTGCAATGATTTTATCTCTGATATTAAGCATGCTGTCTCTTCCAAAGCCAACCAAAATGACCAGGGGTTGGAGAGGCCCAGTATTTATATGGCGTGGCCAAGTCGGCCCGACACCGTCTGAATTGCGCAAACTAAAAGCAAACTATGTGTGAACTCGTCATGCCAGTTCATGTCAATGTGGCCACTAATGGGCACGCATTCGTGAACTATTCATGAACTCGTCG
The DNA here is from genome assembly GCF_036898095.1 of Palaemon carinicauda. NCBI lineage: Eukaryota > Metazoa > Arthropoda > Malacostraca > Decapoda > Palaemonidae > Palaemon > Palaemon carinicauda. The sequence continues at coordinate 63,598,589 of NC_090758.1, read as the reverse complement.
TGAACTCATTCTGAACAATGCGTGAGCTAGCCGGGAACAGTGCGGAAGCCTCCTAGTTCGTGCCCCAAAATGGTATGACTTGCCACAACAAATTCCCGACCAAAAGTCGTGCAAGTGTCAGCCTGGCATTAGAAAACAATGATTAACATCTTACACTCGTAATTTGATCTAACAACTTCC
>NC_090758.1:63580145-63597909 GCF_036898095.1 Palaemon carinicauda | reverse complement strand
TATATATATATATTATATATATATATATATATATATATATATATATATATATATATATATATATATATATATATATATATATAAACATACGATATACACACATACATATATATATATATATATATATATATATATATATATATATATATATATATATATATATATATATATATATATATAAACACACACACACATATATATATATATATATATATATATATATATATATATATATATATATATATATATATATATATATATATATATATATATATATATATGTTTGTAAGCGTACGTGTGTGGGTGTGTGCGTGTATGTGTGTTTGTGTGTGTATGTCATGTAGTTCAGTTATATATTATTTTTCCACTAAAGGTTTATATTTAATAGTTATAACTAAATACTCTCTCTCTCTCTCTCTCTCTCTCTCTCTCTCTCTCTCTCTCTCTCTCTCTCTCTCTCTCTCTCTCTCTCTTCGTGAAAGTCCGCATGCAGCTACATTTCTGGCAATGAACCATAGTTTCTATAGAAACAATTGCAAACACTTCTGCTCCCAGCGGAGTTCGGCGTCATGTTTAGTGCATTACCGATCGACGCGTGATGGAACTAAGTCAGTGAGTGATCAAGTGGTTGTGACTTTTAATCAGCTTTTGATATTTTAGTGCTGTTGGTATTTTTGAAAAGTTCGAATGAAGTCTATCGATCAGGAACAAGCTGCAGTGATTGGATGATATTAATTTAAGTTCCATTAAAACATATCCAATACAATTATTTACTTTGAGACTTTTGTCATTTAATATTAGTGATTGTTTGTAAAGAAGATAAGGGTTTCAATCTTCTCTTAAAGACAATAAAAAAAAGAATTTCTCACCATCCAGAATTCCGGAAATAGACTTTAGACGTTAACATTATCAGGAGAGAAATTGATGCTTCTAAATTATCCTGTCTCCTTCATCTTCAGCCTTCAGACTGAGGCAAGTACCAAAGCATCTCACCTTGCTTTCTATCTTTGATTGCGTCCTAAGGTGAATGTATCTCTCTCTCTCTCTCTCTCTCTCTCTCTCTCTCTCTCTCTCTCTCTCTCTCTCTCTAGAACAGGTCTCCTTTGGATACTAAACCTGGCAACGTACCATGTAACAACCCTGTCTTAGGATTGGGTGAAATTATAATAATTGGAAAATCTTATATAGAATTAAAGAAGGGCCATATCTTTTGCTTCAGATGACATTATAAGGAACCCATGAAAAAGAAGGTGGTTTCTTATTAATAAAAATCTTGCTGATGACATAGAAGAATAAAAAGTATCAAACGAATATCATCTAAACGCATTCACCACAACATCTAATAGAGAGGAAGAAAGGGAAACTTTTTGTGAAAATCTCAAGATAGTTTGAAAAAAAACAGGAATATTTTCATTTGTTTTGGATGATTCCTATCGTGATTTAGGTTGAAAAAAGAGAGGAGTTTCAATTGTATACAAATTTGGAGTTGGTACAAAAAATGACAGAGGAGACATACTTGCAAAATTTATAAAAAAAAATCGAAAAGTTATGAAAATCTTTTTTTTTTTTTTTTGTCAAATTGTCAAATCCTCCTTAGATTCGAATTCCCCTATTACTTTCTAGTTACTAGAACACCGAACACCACTTTACCCCCCCTCTCTCTCTCTCTCTCTCTCTCTCTCTCTCTCTCTCTCTCTCTCTCTCTCTCTGAATATTGTGAAATCTTACCCTGAATCTACTTTCCTTATTACTTTCTTGTTAGTTATTGGAACACCTAACACAAGTTTTAGTGACCCCCATCTACTACATTTAGAATACTCTCTTTCTCTCTCTCTCTCTCTCTCTCTCTCTCTCTCTCTCTCTCTCTCTCTCTCTCTCTCTCTCTCTCTCTCTTTCCTTGTGAACTGTTGAGTAAGCAAAATAATCCTTATGTATTCTAATTTTTACGAAAAGTTTAAAATTGTTTCCATTGTTTAGGTAACGTCTTCACCTTATTTATTTCATATACTTTAACTCTCTCTCTCTCTCTCTCTCTCTCTCTCTCTCTCTCTCTCTCTCTCTCTCTCTCTCTCTCTCTCTCTCTCGTGAATGAAAGAGCAAGCAAAATGCTTATTATGAACTATCCTTTACTGAAACCTTAAAATATCATTCACTTATGCAAGTCAACAAAACGTGACAGGCTTTTGGTTTTATCTATTGATTACCTTAAGGCAAATGACAGGGTGCCCAAGCGCAAGCTGAGAGCAGTTTCGAAGGTACGCTGTTGCCGGAAAGTTATGCTCAAAGCAATAAAATGTTTGTACTCGTTTACAAAGAATATACTTAAAACTGATATAATTTATGCTGATTATGGCATGCTCAAGGGTGTTCCTTCAAGTTGTCTGTTATTTATTGTGTACTGTATATAGAGGAAATAGTAAGAAGGATAAAGTTGATATAGTTATGGAAAATTTTTTAGGAATGTTGCACGCATTATTGATAATGGACGATAAAATTTTTTAGCCACAGTATACTGTATGTGTGAGCAGAAATGTAGAGTAGGTACCCATTGCTGTAAAGATTACGAAATGAAAATGAATGCCAAAAAGAGCAAATATTTTTGTAATAAATGGTAATGATAGGGAAAAAATTCATTTACATAGTCACAATACCAAAATCTGTTATTCACCAAAATATCTGTATTCACGAGCTTGTTTTTTAAATTCAGGGAAAATGGCCAATGTAATTTCATTAAACTCAAAAAAGCTAACAGCGCATCAGTAAACGAATTTTCTATATTTTGGGCTTCCAATAGTCAGATGCATTTAAAGAATATAAAATTAGTATTCGAGAGAGCTAGGATATTATTATAAATATATAGCTCATAATTGTGGTCAACAGGTAACGTAAAACAGATCAAACAACAGTATAACCAGCTAAACCAGTTTTTACTTGCATTTAGGAGCAATAAAAGTATAAATCTTTGTCTATTAAAAGCCGGCATTTCCCCACTCAGTCACATAATCTCTAAGCAAAGAGTTAATTTTTTAAGGTCCAAAGTCTATTTAAACAACACTGAACAATCCTTTGTATATATTTATGAATTATGTCAACAGAATAACACCAATGCACTCACATTTATGTCTAGATTTATGTCTAGATATCTGGAACATCACATCAATTCTAATGTATCTGTTGATATAGGGAATCTTATAATATCCAGAAGTTCAAATTGCACTAGATTTACTACGTATGCAAGTGAACAAAACGTGACATTGACGATACACCCTGTATATACAACTAGTTTGTTTATTCCCGTTTTTTTGCGAGAGTCCTTTAGTCACCTCAAACTTGTGTGTGATACTGCCACATACACCCATGTGGTAAATGTAATGAAGGGTGACAATTTAAACCAGTAGGTTCTTTAAAATCTTGTATAATGAAGACAAACGGACATAAACGTGACAAGCAGCGGGGAGCAGGCCCATGCTTGTCGATACAGTGACCACTGAACAACGACTGACTACTATATGCACATGGCGGAAAGAAAAGCAGTATTGACACATATAATTACATTGTTGCCACGATGCATAATGAAAAAGTGGTCTTACAGTATATGTAATGGGTAAAGATAAATGGAAATAGATATCATTCTTCTACGAAATAATAATAAAGCAAATGTAATGTTCATAACTGTACGTAATGTAAATAATATACGGCATAATATTAGATATCTATACACCTCCCTCCCCCTTTACGCTCGTAGCAGTGTCTCGAGCGGAACGGTAATTTCTCCGAGCTAGTCGAGGTGAATGACGAGGGACATTGGAGGGTTCGGATGATGGCTCTCTTTCCTGGCCAGAACAAGGGGACACAGGGTCTTGGGGAGAGGTGTCATCACTTATATTAGCCACTGGGCTTAAATGTCGTCGGTTTCGAAACCATACACGACCACTTGGAAGGCGTACTTCATACCTTCTGGCCATTCCACGGCCCATCACGGTACCAATCTTGTCCCATCGAAGTGTCGTTGCATCCTGTATCCTCACTCGTTGGCCGATGGTGATCTTGGGTAGATGGCGGGCATGAGAGTTGTAAAGGCTCACAGCCTGGTCGGTTTGGGCAGCAGTGCGGCGGTCGTAATCTTCGGTCTTGGTTTGCCACTCCTCTTTGAATGATCTGGGGTGGGCTGGAACACAAGTGCGGAGAGGATGGCCATAGAGAATCTGCGCAGGGGAGCGTCCAGCAGGGTTCGGTGTATTCCGAAGCTCCATCAGTCCTCTATCAAAGGCTTCACAAGCTATGTTCCCGGATGGGGCGGTCTTGAGGATAAGGTGTTTCACAGCTTTCACGGCAGCTTCTGCTTGTCCATTAGACTGAGGGTAATGTGAAGATGTGATGATGTGATGAACTCCCCAGCGGTCAGCAAATTGCTTGAAGTCGTGGCTGGAAAATGGGGGTCCTCCATCAGTTCGTAAGCAGAATGGAACACCAACCTCGCGGAAGAAAACACAGAACATTCTTGTAACTCTGGCTGTAGTTGTGTCACGTCCACAGGGAACAACCACAGGCCAGCCTGAAAGTCTATCTGCAATAACAAGGATGGGTGATCGTCACACATGTAAGGTTCCTGTTGCTGAATAGGGAGATGCTGTTGGCAGGCCTCACAGCTTTCTACTTTACTCTTAATATCTGCATTGATGCCTGGCTAGAATACTGTCTGCATTGCACGACGTCGAGTAGCTTCAATCTCTCGGTGGCTGTCGTATAGTCGATCCAAGGTGCGTCGACGGAGGGCTGCAGGGATGACGATCCGGGGTCCGTACAATACCAATTTTCCATCCGCGTAAAGGTTGTCCCGCAGCTTCCAATACGGGAGGGCGGAAGCGTGGAGATCATAGCGGTTGGTGGGAAAGCCATTGGATACGTAGTGAACGAGACAACTGTATTCCTGATCCTGAGATGCGGCCATGCGGATTTCTTGTAGAGACTTATCCTCTTCGATGATGGGTCCTGTTGCCTGGTCGTCAGTAGAAGTGGCGGTACTGGCAACGATACGCCTGACATGTGCAGTCGAAGTAGTGCATTCTTCTTCATCTTCAGGTGTGGGGCGACTGGTTGGGGAGCGAGACAGGGCGTCTGGTATGCAAAGTTGTTTCCTTGCGCGCCATACTGCAGTGAAGATGTAGGGGGCCACTTTCATCTTGAGACGTTGAAGGCATGGATTCTCAATAGAATCCAGAGTGTAGTGATTGAGAATCGGTATCAAGGGACGATATAATTACATTGTTGCCACGATGCATAATAAAAAAGTGGTCTTACAGTATATGTAATGGGAAAAGATAAATGGAAATCAATATCATTCTTCTACGAAATAATAATAAAGCAAATGTAATGTTCATAACTGTAAGTAATGTTAATAATATACGGCATAATATTAGATATCTATACAAAACTAATGTCCCATAATATAAGGATCAAGACAGGTCGCCGGAGCTGCTTACCCTATGAAACACGGGATTGCCGATGTAACAATACTAGTATCCAATCTGAAAGACATGTTCTAATACAGTGTAACCTGAGTAAAGATATTAGATTAAGATACCCCATGTTAAATTTCAGAGGCTACCAGGTTGCTCGGTGGATATACTCATATACATTATATTCATTATGTAAATATGTCCATGAAGTATTAAAATTCTATTGATGAACGGGATTATACCAAGGTCTTATAATTTTGATCTTATTATACTAAAAGTAGTTTAGTTCAGATGCAATCCACCTATACTTCATTTCATTTAGGATTTTGAATGGACATTTTGTCTTTGGTATTTCCGGGAGTTGTTAGATCAAATTACGAGTGTAAGATGATAATCACCGTTTTATAATGCCAGGCAGACACTTGCACGACTTTTGGTCGAGAATTTGTCGTGGCAAGTCATACCATTTTGGGGCATGAACTAGGAGGCTTCCGCACTGTTCCCGGCTAGTCCACGTATAGTTCACAATGAGTTCACGACGAGTTCACGAATAGTTCACGAATGCGTGCCCATTAGTGTCCGCATTGACATGAACTGGCATGACGAGTTCACGCATAGTTTGCATTTAGTTTGCGCACTTCCCGCATTGTCACAACGAGTTTGCGCAATTCAGACGGTGTTGTGCAGACTTGGCCACGCCATATAAATACTGGGCCTCTCCAACCCCTGGTCATTTTTGGTTTGGCTTTGGAAGAGACAACATGCCTAATATCAGAGATAAAATCATTGCAGAGAAGATGCCCATACTTGGCAGCTGGTTTAGCCATTGTTGAAGAGCAGCAGAAAAGGCTGGCAGAGGCGAAAGAGGGAGAAAAGGCTGCCCCACATCGAAGAAAGACACAAATGAAAGTGTGGGTCAGGGAATGCTTAGCCAGAAGACAGGAGTTTGGAGCATATGACTGTCTACTGACTGAACTCCAAAAGGAAAATCAAAGGTGATATGAAAAATACCTAAGAATCACAGCTGACCTGTTCCTAAATATGATTGAGAAGTTAACCCCTCTCCTCCAGGAGTAGTCCACCTTCATAAGGGAACCGATTCAAGTTGGACTCAAGCTGGATATTGCTATCCAAGTCTGTAGTACAGCTTCAGGGTTGAAGCAAGTACCATCTGCAAGCTCATACCCGAGGTGTGTAAAACCATCATCACGGTCTACAAGAAGGAAGTGCTGAGCTACCCCAAAACTGAAGAGGAGTGAAAGGAAGTTGCTGCCAGGTTCAGCTCCAGATAGAATTACCACAACTGTCAGGGGGCTGTGGACGACAAGCACATTGCCATAAAGAAGCCACCCAATGCTGGCTTTTACTACTACAACTACAAGGGCTTCCACAGCATTGTACTAATGGCAGTAGCAGATGCTACCTACAAGTTCTTCTACGTGGATGCTGGGACAAAGGGTGGTGCGACGGATGGAGGAACATGGAATAATTGTTCCCTGCATGATGCTGTAGAAGAGAACAGAACTGGAGTGTCTCGACCCGAATCACTCCCTAATGATGACCAGCCATTGCCCTATTACTTCGTAGGTGATGACGTCTTTGCTCTCCAAATCTGGATGATGAAACCATTCTCCCATCGGTCACAGGTTCTACGAAAATGCATATATAGCTACAGGTTGCCTTTGGAATTTTGTGTTAAAGGTTCCATTATTTCTTGACGCTGATGCATCAGCACCCCGTCACCATCAACCTGATAACCTTGTTCGCCTGTGTCCTACACAACCTCATCCTCATCAGATACCCACACTCAATTTCAGAAGTGGACCGCGAAGATCTGGACACACATGATATGATCCCTGGTGGATGGGTGACCGACTGACACCTGCATTGGCTGCTGGCTCTAACCGGCCATCATACCCAGAAGGATGCAAAGGATCAGCGAGACTACCCGTCACATTACTACATGTCCCCTGCTGGTGCTGTCCCTTGGCAAAAAAAAATGATAGTAGTTCCATGAGCTGCATCCACACTTATTCCATTTTTTAAATAATAGAAACGTTTAATTTTTGTTTGTTTTTCGTTGCCCTTTATTTTTTGGTTTCTTTTTCTCTGCTTTTTCATTTACTTTTTTCGTTCGTTTTCATTTTTCTCTCACTTTATTTTAAGGTTAAAGAGAGAAACAAGTGTTTTGATATAAGAAAGCAATTTATCAACATGAAAACTACAAACAACAAATATATACAAGTATCACAGTCCAACTATTTACAAATCTTTAGAAGTGTCTCATCTCAGTCAGTGTCCTTGCTGGTTTTGGTACTGCTGCGTGGGAATACCCAATAGACTCGTGGTGTCTTGAGATCCTAGGAGGTGTAGAGGGATGAGGGTGAAATGCCCTCTTCTAGGTTGTTGTCGACGGATTCCGGGGTAAGGACCGGGAAGCTGAGTGGTGTCATAGGTGTCTGGAATTTGGCTGACAGTGACAACACTAAAGGTGTTGGTGAAGGAGCCTGGACAAGGGTGGCTGATGGTGCAGGTGGAATCCCTGATTGCCCCTCCATTGTACGGGGCTAGCAGGATTGGCCTGAAAACTGTAGTGACTGGGGTGGCTTCCCCGTTACAGGTGATGGCTGACTGGCTGGAGGTTGCTACTGAGGCTGCTGCTGCTGCTGCTCTGGCTGGAGGTTGCTACTGAGGCTGCTGCTGCTGCTGCTCTGGCGGTGCCTGCAAGGTGGCTGGTTGAGGTTGATGCCAGAACTGCTGCTGCTGTGGGGGCTGCCAAGGTTGCTGCTGCTGTGGGCATGGCCAGGTCATGAGTGGTTGTTGATATGGCTGCTGGAAGAGCTGATGCCGCTGCCTGTAGCGGTGTACTAGGTTGAGGCAGTGTATATGGAATTTATACCGGGAGTCCTCTGGGATTTCATGAATGTGGCCTTCCGGTAGGCACGAAAAATCGTGTACGATCTTGTCCTGGCCGGTGTACGAGTGCGTGGGCGCAAAGGAATCTGCTTTGGAGATGATCTGAAACATACAAATACTGTAACAATTTATTACAGCATTTCAATGCAACATATTGCACATGCCCTGTCAAAAGCAATGGATGAAACTGGAATAAAATCTGCCTGAAGACATTGGGATTCTCACCTGTTGCACTACGTTACTGAGGTTGCTGTGGGTCACCATGGTCTTATCCGTTGTGGTGGCTGTCTGTGTTGGTGGTGGGCTAGACCGCTTCCCCTTTTCCTTGCCCTTCCCGGTGCTAGTAGATGCTTGGCTCTGGGAACTGTGGACCTCATTTTATCATCATCTCCGTCGGTGATCGTCACTACAGCTGACTCTGGGACAGCAAACTGCTCACTGGGTACTGTCTCTCCACAGACAATGTGTTTAATCAGGAAACTCCAGGTCTCCATGTTATGGTCGTCACGGGCACTCATTTGTGGCTGGCCAGCTCCACCCTTCTTCTCCTTCTTCATAATATTCCCCACCCTGCTTCTACAGTTCTCGTAATGCTTCTTGCATTGGGCATCAGTGGCAGGAGGCTCCAGCTACTCTCCAACTCGGTCCCACCGGCTGTTCTTGTTCTTGGCTGCAAAATTGAGCCACTCCTGCTCCTTGTCATACAGCTGGGGGTTCTCCTTCACAAGATCAGCCAACCTAAACTCGGCCTCTTCTGTCCAGCGGTATTCAGGGATTTCTTTCTTGGCCATCCAGACCCGCTTCTTCTGCTTTCGGTTAGCCTCATCCTCACTTCCTTATTATGCTATTCCACCAGGCTATTAGCTGTAAGCCTATATTATTATAATTATTATTATTATTATTACTAGCCAAGATACAACCCTAGCTGGAAAAGCAAGATGCTATAAGCCCAAGGGCTCCAATAGGGAAAAAGAGCCCAGTGAGGAAAGGAAATAAGGATATAAATAAGTGATGAGAATTAATTAACAACAAATCATTCTAAAAACAGTGACAACGTCTAAACAGATATATCATATATAAACTATTAACAACGTCAAAAACAAATATGTCATATATAAACGATAAAAAGACTCATGTCAGCCTGTTCAACATAAAAACATTTGCTCCAACTTTGAACTTTTGAAGTTCTACTGCTTCAACTACCTGATTAGGAAGATCATTCCACAACTTGGTAACAGCTGGAATAAAACTTCTAGAATACTCTGCAATATTGAGCCTTATGATGGAGAAGGCCTGGGTATTAGAATTAACTGCCTATCTAGTATTACAGACAGGATAGAATTGTCTAGAGAGATATAAATGTAAAGGATGGTCAGAGTTATGAAAAATCTTATGCAACATGCATAATGAACTAATTGAATGACGGTGTCAAAGATTAATATCTAAATCAGGAATTATAAATTTAATAAACCATAAGTTTCTGTCCAAAAATTAAGATGAGAATCTGCAGCTGAACACCAGACAGGATACCAACACTACAAACAGGGTGGAATGAAATAATTAAAACACTTCTTCAGAATAGATTGATCACCAAAAAGCTTGTAAGACTTTCTCAATAAGCCAATTTTTTGTACAATTGAAGGAGACACAGACCTAATGTGTTTCTCAAAAGTAAATTTGCTATCAGACAATCACACCTAACATTTTAAAAGAGTCATACAAATTTAAAGAAACATTATCAAGTCTGAGATCCGGATGTTGAAGAGCCACTGTCCTTGACCTATTTACAATCATACTTTGAGATTTATTAGGATTCAACTTCCTACCCTATAATTTGCACCATGCACTAATTTTAGCTAAATCTCGATTAAGGGATTCACTAACCCCAGATCTACATTCACGGGATGGAATTAATGCAAAGAGAGTAGCACCATCTGCATATGCAACAAGCTTGTTTTCTAGGCCAAACCACATGTCATGTGTATATACTATGAAAAGTAATGGGCCAAGAACACTACCCTGTGGACCACCGGTTATCACATTTCTATACTCACTATGGTGCCCATCAACAACAACTCTTTGAGATCTATTACTTAAAAAATCAGTAATAATGCTAAGAAACGACTGACCCACTAACAACTCTTTGAGTTTGAAAACAAGGGCCTCATGATTAACACGGTCAAAGGCAGCACTAAATTCAAGGCCAATCATACAAACTTCCTGACCAGAATCTAGGGATTTCTGTACAGCATTGGAGATTGTAAGAAGGGCATCACATGCTCCAAGGCTTTTACGACAACCAAATTGCAAACTAGGGAATAGATGATTACCTCCAACAAAACTATTAAGACGTTTTGCCAGAAGACGTTCAAAAACTTTAGATAATATGGGAGTTATGGAAATTGGGCGGTAATATGTAGGACTTGAGATACCACAAGCACATTTACATAGAGGAGTAACATTATCAATTCTCCAACAAGTGCTAAAAGCTCCTCTTCTTGCTAACTTGCACAAAATAACAGATAACTTTGGAGCTAAGAAATCTGCTGTCTTTATAAAAACCAAAGGAAAAATGCCATTTGGTCTATACCTCCATAAGCATCAAGGTCCATCAACAGAGCTTTATTCTCACGATATCAAAAGCTAAACTAGTTATTTTAGCCTCAGGAAAACAGGAATGAGGAAGTTCAAGTTTTTCATTACTCTGTTCACTGTCAAAAACATCTGCCAACCGGGTTGCCTTATCTGGTTTAGGTAAAGGAGGAACTGTTGCATCTACACTAAAGAGTGCAGATTTAAGGGTAGACCACCATATATGTTACTGAGTTGTACCAGAAAGGGTTTCTTTTATGGTTAAATTATACTCCTTTTCAGTTGAGGCATAAACTCTCTGAGCAAAAACTCGAAGCTGAGTATAGTTGTTCCAGGTCAAATTTGTTCTTTTACCCTTCCAAAGATGAGAGGCCTCCTGCTTCTCCAAATAAGCACGTCTACAATTATCATTGAACCACGGTTTGTCCTTCACTCGGTACCTTAGCACACGAGAAGGGATACGCCTATCAATTATGTTGACTAGATTCTTATTCAAAGGGACAACAGGATCTACCCTACTATATAATTGTGACTAATTCAAGCACAAATGATCATGCAAAATCCCATTCCAGTCTACTTGGGATTTCATATAAATTTTACAACAGTATGATATATCAGGGACAGACTGCTCAGTCTTCACTACTAATGAAATCAAGGTATGATCAGATGTTACAACTGGAGACCCAACCTTACTCATTACAACACCAGGGGAGTCAGTGTATACGAGGTCCAAACAATTACCAGACCTGTGAGTAGCTTCATTTATGATTTGTTCACAGCCTGATTCAGAAACAAAGCCTATAGCTTTTAAGCCATGGTGATTGGTAAGAGAGATAGAACTTAACCACTCCCTATGGTAAGCATTAAAATCACCAACAAAGACATAAGAACCCTTTCTATCATCTTCTTGTATCTTAGCCATAGTGGTAAGAAGACAATCAAAGATAGAATCATCCATGTCTGGATTCCGGTAGATGGGACACAAATAAAAGTTATTATGCCTGCCACAATCTTTTATTACCTGAATCTCATGACATCCACATTCATAGCAGGACTTATGAGAAGCAGGGTACTCAGTCTTAATATACACCGCCATTCCCCTGGCCCCAGGGATGGCATCACGTTTCAACATTATTGGCTTCTTAAAACCAGTTATAAAAAGCTCAGATGAGTGCCTCATATTAGAAACCAATGTTTTTGACCACAAACGAATATCATACTGTCTGGACGCAACTGTAAGGTCTTGGATATTTGCATGAAGACCACGAATATTACAATACAGAAGACGACATTGACGAAATCTAGGACGTACTGGTCCCGGATTTCACTCAGTCTCCAGATAGCATAAGAATTAATAGAAATAAAAATGAGACATCATACTTAAAAACTAGACTAACAAGAATTATGACAAAAACAATATGCACAGATTTATAAATAAAGTGATTGATGAAACCCATAGATTATAGTAAAAATTCGGAAAAACTGGTGAACATGGAGAAGCTGATGCACCATGCAAGGCTAAATACCCTCCAGGATAGCCATTTAAACTGCAGGGAGGACAGTAGGGATGGTTTTGAGAAGAAAAAGAATGTGAAAAGGAAAAGACAACCTCTTGATAAACCTCCAGGCATCAATTGCCCTTCTATTAAGCCTGGCCAACACACCATTTCAAAAAAAAGAAGAGGAGGAAAAAATAATTAATAATAAGATAGAATAGTACCCTCAAGCAAGAGAACTCCAACCCAAGACAGTGGAAGACCATGGTACAGAGGCTATGGCACTACCCAAGACTAGAGAACAACGGTTTAATTTTGGAGTGTCCTTCTCCTAGAAGAGTCTCTTCTACCCTTACAAAGAGGAAAGTACACTGAACAAATTGCAGTACAGTAATTAACCCTTCGGGTGAAGAAGTGTTAAGTATCTCATTGTTGTCAGGTGTATGAGGAAAGAAGAGAATATGTAAAGAAGAGGCCAGACTATTCTGCGTAAGTGTAGGCAAATAAAAGATAAGCCGTAAACAGAGAGAGGGATCCAATGCATTACTGTCAAGCCAGTCAAATGATCCAATAACTCTCTAGCGGTAGTATCTCAACGGGGGGCTGGTACCCTGGCCATCCTACTACCTACCTACTACCTGCGGTCAATGAAAAGCGTTCAATTTTCATCAAGTCCGAGACCGATTTCACCACCGTATTTATAAACCCGAGACCATTATCACTTATCAAAATTCCCGGGCAACCAAACCTAGTAATCAAAGAGCACAGCGCCTGGGCTAATGAATATGCTGATTTATCCAACATCGAGTAAGTATGAATGTAACAAGTAAATGCTTTGACAAATACACATATATACTTATCATGTGTAATACCAGTAGGAAATGGTCCTACCACCTCCATAGCTACCCTATAATATTTAATAGGAATCACAAGCCACTTTCTGCTACCCAAAAGAAGGATTCTCATGCTCTCCTTAAATTCCCTGCATAAACACTTGCATGTACAATGCGGATGGCTTGATCAATTCAAGAGGGGAGAAGAACTACTCGTGCACAGAATTCCCCTACCCTTTTCTCCTAAGGACAATTTAATATATCATTCTCTATAAAAAATAATCTCATGAGGGACATTCAGAAATGATGGATAACTCTCCCATTCACCTTTAATCACTGCTCATACTCTTTCCATCAATTCCTCTTTTTTCTGCCCCTCTAAGACTTCCTTTATGTCCCAGCCTCCCAAGTTAATCAAACCTGCATCATTCTGGACATCCCTGGTCATGTCCTCGGCCACCCACATACATTAACCTTCAATTTTTCCCCCTCACCCCCTCTCTTTCTCTCCCCAAAATCTTTCTCTCTCTCCTGGTCGAGGATCTAATTTTCTGAGCGCTCTTCACATGAATTCACATCTCGTTTTTTATTTTAACGGCACCTTCAATATTATGGGTTCGTTCTTCCTTCCTCTCTCGTACGCTTGGGTGGGGCACTCCATTCGGTTGTAGCCTTGTCCCTTATACTGCCAAAATATGAAGACTCTTTTCACCTGTTAACTGTGTTCTCCCCTCTCCTGCTTTAGTGGTTTATGAGTTCCTCTCATTATTGCCATATCACAATCTCGAAAAATACGAGTTACAAAACTGAGAACTGACTCACCCTCTTGAATTTTGTGTTTGTAATTTTCTTTTATATCCCCTTTTCTCGTATTGGGTAAAGTGTATTTTTCAAGTAAACGTCGTTTTATTTCAGTCTAACTTCTTAAACTGTCTTGTGGTCAACACATTACCTCCATTACCGGAGCATCTTTCAGTAACCTAATTACTTGAATTGCTTTTTCTCCTTCTGACTCCCCATATGTGGCTACTTCAAATTATCTTAAAAACACCTTTTGACTGAAACCCTTCATTAGGCCGTTGATCATTAAAAGGCCTAGCATGTGCCTGGAGTTCTGGCAAATTTTTAATTACAAGAGTATCTTCACTTGGCTCTGCATGTGTTCTTGCACTTATATGTGTTAGAACTTCGGTTTGGTACATCGTATATGCCTTTGTTGCGCTTCGTTCTTCTCTTTCAACTAAGAATCTGTTTATTAACTCGGCAAGGTTATCTAACCAATTTTTCAAGTCCTGTGTTCGTTGCTCTTAGTTATATTCTTCATTGACATCACTATAACCAACTCCATCGGTTTCATCTCCCACAGCAGCAGTGTCTACTATGTTATTCCTCGCTTATCTAGGCATCTTAAACTTTTATTTTACCGGCTTAAGGAGTAACTTCGCTAAGTGCATACGCATATAGACGAATTATTTCACCTGACACCAATTATGTCCAATGTCAACGGATAACAAGACATCTGGTTATGACTTTTTTGTTTTCAATTTATAATAATAATGTTCGTGAGTACACTTTACGCAGCCAGATACTTTTCAGACTTGTACCTCTGCACAAGTAATTGCAATTTTGCTCTGTCAATATGCAGGATTGTTAGATGTGGAAGTCTCTACTCTGATGGAATTATACTGTCACCAATAGATTAACAACACGTCACTTATCAGACTTATGACACATGACCTATAACAGATTTCCGTGATCGCGCACCACAATCTATGAAAGTCATAGTACTTTAAAAAGGCCATTAATCTCATTGAATAGAAAATATACATCTACATATTTTTCTTACAAGGATGAGAACAGAATTTTCTGCTTAAAAGTCCCGTATTTCCTTCACACCAACTGTTCTGAGACTAGACCTCTTTTTTATTCACAGATTACGATCATTATCTTGGCAATTGTTTTTACCAACAAAATTATCATCATCATCTCCATTTTTCCCCTTATTTTTTACTCTTGATATGAGTATTATCATTATTATTATAAGTTTACTGTTATTTTCATCCTATTACCGGTATTATCATTGACCCTTTAAGATTATTACCATAATTATACAATTGCTCACCGTCTAGAGCATCTGTTAAAGTCAACCTAAGATTCTCCCTTTCCTTGTAATTACCCCATTTTAGTGTAAGCACAAGAGTATCATTGCTATACCTCTAATGTAACCCTGTGTTATTACTGAAAAGGAATTTATTTGTGCTATTGCTGCTTTCACACTTATGTATATGTGTCTTTTTTTTTAATAATCATCTTTCCGTAACCATATTTTTCAGATCTATGTAAGGGATTATCTTTTACAATGAACATTTCTAACGCTATTGAGCATGGACTCATATACTTAGTCTGGTAATTGTGTGCTGTAATTATTGCTGGTATTATTTCATTTCTTGTGATTTCTCTATTGATGTCGTTGGTGTCATAATGCTCGAACTCTGTTTTATATTTGTGGATAGCTTTTTAGCTGAAATATAGATTATTATTGTTGCAAACGATGTGAGTGACTTTATTTGAAACGGCAAGATTTTTGCGAATGAATCACACCCAACCCATAGTCCAGTTAACCCTAAACCTAGTCATTTCCTTTTATTATTATCGCTTGTTGTGTGGGCGTCCATAACTCCTATACTAATATATATCCATATATATATATATATATGTATATGTATATAAATATATATATATATATATATATATATATATATATATGTATATGTATATAAATATATATATAGTATATATATATATATATATATATATAAATTAATATGTATATATATAAATATATATATATATATATATATATATATATATATATATATATACATATATATATATATATATATATGTATATATACATATATATATATATATATATATAAATATATATATATATATATATATTATATAAATATATATATATATATATACATATATATGTATATATATATATATATATACATGTATACACACACACATATATATATATATATATATATATATATATATATATACATATATATATATATATATATATATGTATGTATATATATATATATATATATGTATATATATATAATATATATATATATATATATATATATATTATAGTTATAGTCAATCTACAACTCTAGTTGGCAAAGTATGATGCTATTGGCCCAATGTCTGTGATAAAGAAAAGTATCCCATTAAAGAAGAAAAAGAAAGGAACGAAATAAACTAAAAAAGAAGTAATGAACAATTAATATGAAATATTTCAAGAACAGTAACAACATTAAAACAGAGCTTTCACATATAAAATATGAAATCTTATGTCAGCATGTTAAACATAAAGGTATTTACTGCATTTCAGAATTTTTTCATTTTTCCCCGATTCACCTATGGCATTAAAAAGATCATTGCTCAGCTTTGTCGCAGCTGGAATAAATCTTTTACATTACTGTGAATTATTGAGGCTCATGATGGAGGTGGCATAATTATTAGAATTCACTGCATACATATTATTATGAAGTGGATGGTACTGTCTGGGAAGGTCCGAATGCAAGGAATAGTCATAATTATATAAAATCTTAAGTAAAATGCATAACAAAGTAATTGAACGATGTTACCAGAGATTGATATCTAATTTAGTAATACGAAATTGAATATAGAGACTTTTCCTTTCCTACAAAGTAGGATGAAATTTATCAGCTGAAGACCAGACAAGAAAACCATACTCGAAACCACATAGAATGAAAGAAGGATACCTGAAGTTTTAAAAGAGTTAAACTTTGACATACTTACAATCATAATTTGAGTTTTTTTAGGGTTAAACATTATGCCCCATAACTTGCTAAATTCACCAATTTTTCCTAGATCTATATCACCGGATTCAGCGCCCACAAAATTACATTAAGAAAATGGAATTGATGCTAAGATAGTAGCATCATCTGCACATGTAACGAGCTTGTTTTTTAGCCAAACCACATATCATGTGCATAGATTATGAAAAGTAATGGGCCAAAAAAACTACAATGAAGAACACCCGATATCACATTCCTATACTTACTACGGTGCCTATCAACAACAACTCTTTGCGATCTATTACTTAAAAATTCTATAATGATGCTAAGAAGCGAGCCACCCACTACAAATTTTTTGAGTTTGAAAAATAGGGCTTCATGAATAACAGCATTAAGATCAAGGCCAAGCATAAGAACTTCCTGACCACAGTCAGTTGATTTCTGTACAACACTGGAGTTTGTAAGAAGGCATCACATGCCACAAGGCATTTACAAAAAGCTAAATTAGAGAACAGATGATGACCTTAAGCAAATCCATTTAGACGTTTTAACAGAAGAAGATCAAAGCCCATAGAATATATAGGTCATATGGATTTGGGCTGTAATTAGTAGGACTTGAAGTACCATAA
>NC_090758.1:63557645-63562645 GCF_036898095.1 Palaemon carinicauda | reverse complement strand
GTCTACAAGAACGAAGTGCTGAGCTGCCCCAAAACTGAAGAGGAATGAAAGGAAGTTGCTGCCAGGTTCAGCTCCAGATAGAATTACCACAACATTGCCATAAAGAAGCCACCCTATGCTGGCTCTTACTACTACAATAACAAGGGCTTCCACAGCATTGTACTGATGGCAGTAGCAGATATTACCTATAAGTTCCTCTACGTGGGTGCTGGTACAGAAGGTGGTGCGACGGATGGAGGAACATGGAGTAACTGTTCCCTGCATGATGCTGTAGAAGAGAACAGAACTGGAGTGCCACGACCCGAATCACTCCCTAATAATGACCAGCCATTGCCCTATCACTTCGTAGGGGATGACGTCTTTGCTCTCGAAATCTGGATGATGAAACCATTTTCCCATTGATCACAGGTCCTACGAAAATGCATATATAGCTACAGGTTGTCTCGTACCCGATGTGTCGTGGAGAATGCCTTTGGAACTTTATGTCAAAATTTACATCACTTCTTGACGCCGATGCATCAGCACCCTGACATCATCAACCGGATCACCATGTGCGCCTGTGTCCTGCACAACCTCATCCTCATCAAATACCCACAATCAATTTCAGAAGGGGACCATGAAGATCTGGACACACATGATCTGATCCCTGGTGGATGGAGGACTGACTGACACCTGCAGGGGCTTCTGCCTCTAGCCGGCCATCATACCCAAAAGGATGCAAAGGATCAGCGAGACTACCCGTCACATTACTACATGTCCCCTTCTGATGCTGTCCCTTGGCAAAAAAGAATGGTATTAGCTCCATGAGCTGCATCCACAGTTATTCCATTTTTTAGATAAAAGAAAAGTTTGTTTTTTGTTTGTTTTTCGTTGCCTTTATTTTTGGGTTTCTTTTTCTCTGCTTTTTCGGTTATTTTTTTTGTTCGTTTCCATTTTTCTTTTACTCTTTTTTTAAGGTTCAAGAGAGAAACAAGTGTTTTGAAATAAGAAAGCAACTTATTATCATAAAAACTACAAACAACAAATATGTACAAGTATCACAGTTCAACTATTTACAAATATTTAGAAGTGTCTCATCTCAGTCAGTGTCCTTGCTAGTTCTGGTACTGCTGCGTGGGGATACCCAATGGACTTGTGGTGAGTTGAGTTCCTTGAAGGTGTAGAGGGATGAGGGTGAAATGCCCTCTTCTAGGTTGCTGTCGACGGATCCCAGAGTCAGGACCAGGAAGCTGAGTGGTGTCATAGGTGTCTGAAATTTTGCTGACAGCGACCACACTGAAAGTGTTGGTGAAGGAGCCTGGACAAGGGTGGCTGACGGTGCAGGTGGAATCCCTGATTGCCACTCCATGGTACGGGACTAGCAGGACTGGCCTGAAGACTGTAGTGACTGGGGGTGGCTTCCACGTTACAGGTGATGGCTGGAGGTTGCTACTGAGCCTGCTGCTGCTGCTGCTCTGGCGGTGCCTGCAAGGTGGCTGGTTGAGGTTGATGCCAGAACTGCTGCTGCTGGGAGGCTGCTAAGGCTGCTGCTGCTTTGGCGGTGCCTGCAAGGTGGGTGGTTGAGGTTGATGCCAGAACTGCTGCTGCAGCTGAGGGGGCTGCCAAGGTTGCTGCTGCTGTGGGTCTGGCCAGGTCATGAGTGGGTTTGATAAGGCTGCTGGAAGAGATGACGCCGCTGCCTGTAGCGGTATACAAGGTTGAGGCAGTGTATATGGAATTCATACCGCGATTCCTCTGGGATAGCATGAATGTGGCCTTCCGGTAGGCATGAAAAATCGTGTACGATCTTGTGCTGGCCGGTGTACAAGTGGAGGGGCACCAAGGAATCTGCTTTGGAGATGATCTGAAACATACAAACATTGTAATAATTTAGTACAGCATTTCAATGCAACATACTGCACATTCCATATCAAAAGCAATGGATGAAACTGGAATAAAATCTGCATGAAGACATTAGGATTCTCACCGGTTGCATTACATTACTGAGGTTGCTGTGGGTCACCATGGTCTCATCCGATGTGGTGGCTGTCTGTGTTGTTGGTGGGCTGGACTGCTTCCACTTTCCCTTGCTCTTCCTGGTGCTAGTAGATGCTTGGCTCTGGGAAACTGTGGACCTCACTTTATCATCATCTCCGTCGCTGATCATCACTACAGCTAACTCTGGGACAGCAAACTGCTCACTGGGGACTGTCTCTCCCCGGACAATGTGTTGTATCAGGAAACTCCAGGTCTCCATGATATGGTCGTCACTGGCACTCTTTTATGGCTGGCCAGCTCCACCCTTCTTCTCCTTCATCATAATATTCCCCACCCTGCTTCTCAATTTTTCGTAATGTTTCTTGAATTGGGCATCAGTGGCAGGAGGCTCCAGCTACTCTCCAACTCGGTCCCACCGGCTGTTCTTGGCTGCGAAATTGAGCCACTCCTGCTTCTTGTCAAACAGCTGGGGGTTCTCCTTCACAAGATCAGCCAACCTTAACTCGACCTCTTCTGTCCAGCGGTATTCAGGGATTTCTTTCTTGGACACCCAGACCCGCTTCTTCTGCTTTCTGTTAGCCTCATCCTCACTTCCTTATTATGCAATTCCACCAGGCTATTAGCTGAAGGCCTATATTATTATTATTATTATTATTATTATTATTATTATTATTATTATTATTATCATTATTATTATTATTATTAGCCAAGCTACATTCCTAGCAGGAAAAGCAAGATGCTATATGCCAAAGGGCTCCAATAGGGAAAAATAGCCCAGTGAGGAAAGGATATAAGGAAATAAATAAGTGATGAGAATAAATTAACAATAAATCATTCTAAAAACAGTGATAACGTCAAAACAGATATGTCATATATAAACTATTAACAACGTCAAAAACAGATATGTCATATATAAACTATAAAAAGACTCATGTCAGCCTGTTTAACATAAAAACATTTGCTCCAACTTTGAACTTTTTAAGTTCTACTGATTCAACTACCCGATTAGGATGATCATTCCACAACTTGGTAACAGCTGGAATAAAACTTCTAGAATACTGTGCAGTATTGAGCCTTATGATGGAGAAGGCCTGGGTATTAGAATTAACTGCCTGTCTAGTAATATGGACAGGATAGAATTGTCCAGAGAGATCTGAATGTAAAGGATGGTCAGAGTTATGAAAAATCTTATGCAACATGCATAATGAACTAATTGAATGACTGTGCCAAATATTAATATCTAAATCAGGAATTAGAAATTTAATAGACCGTAAGTTTCTGTCCAACAAATTAAGATGAGACTCTGCAGCTGAACACCAGACAGGAGAACAATACTCTAAACAAGGTAGAATGAAAGAATTAAAACACTTCTTCAGAATATATTGATCATCAAGAATCTTGTAAGACTTTCTCAATAAGCCAACTTTTTGTATAATTGAAGGAGACCCAGACCTAATTTGTTTCTCAAAAGTATATTTGCTATCAGAGAATCACACCTAACATTTTAAAAGAGTCATACAAATTTTAAGAAACATTATCAATACTGAGATCCGGATGTTGAAGAGCCACCGTCCTTGACCTATTTACAATCATACTTTGAGTTTTATTAGTATTTAACTTCCTACACATAATTTGTACCATTCACTAATTTTAGCTAAATCTATATTAAGGGATTCACCAACACCAGATCTACATTCAAGGGATGGAATTAATGCAGAGAGAGTAGCACCATCTGCATATGTAACAAGGTTGTTTTGTAGGCCAAACCACATGTCATGTGTATATAGTATGAAAAGTAATGGGCCAAGAACACTACCCTGTGGAAGACCGGATATCACATTCCTATACTCACTATGGTGCCCATCACCAACAACTCTGAGATCTATTACTTAAAAAATCAATAATAATGCTAAGAAACAACTGACCCACTAACAACTACTTGAGTTTGAAAACAAGGGCCTCATGATTAACACGGTCAAAGGCAGCACTAAAATCAAGGGCAATTTTATGAACTTCCTGACCAGAATCTAGGGATTTCTGTACAGCATTGGAGATTGTAAGAAGGGCATCACATGCTTCAAGGCTTTTACGAAAACCAAATTGCAAACTAGGGAATAGATGATTACCTTCAGCAAAACTATTAAGACGTTTTGCCAGAATATGTTAAAAAACTTTTGATAATATAGGAGTTGTGGAAATTGGGTGGTAATCAGTAGGACTTGAGCTACCACAAGCACATTTACATAGAGGAGTAACATTACCAATTCTCCAACAACTGCTAAAAGCTCCTCTTTTTGCTAACTTGCGCAAAATAACAGATCACTTTGGAGCTAAGAAATCTGCTGTCTTTATAAAAAACAAAGGAAAAATGACATTTGGTCTACACCTCTATAAGCATCATGGTCCATCAACAGAGCTTTATTCTCACGAGATCGAAAAGCTAAACTAGTTAGTTTGGCCTCAGGAAAACAAGAATAAGGATGTTCAAGGTTTTCATTACTCTGTTCGCTGTCAAAAACATCTGCCAATCGGGTTGCCTTATCTGGTTTAAGTAAAGGAGGAACTGTTGCATCTACACCAAAGAGTACAGATTTAAGGGTAGGCCACCGTTTATGTTCCTGAGTTGTACCAGAAAGGGTTTCTTTTATGGCTAAATATTGTACTCCTTTTCAGTTGAGGCATAAACTCTCTGATTAAAAGCTCTAAGCTGAGTGATACGACCTCGGGTGAGGCCGTGGTGCAAGATCTTTAAAGCACATGGAAAGAGAGGTCAGTGTTTTTAAATGTTCAATGAAAAGGGGTCATTGGAAACGAAAACACGAGAAAAACTTAACAATGTTTAATATACACTTAAAACTACAAATGAAAATTAACAAAACAAACAAATATCTGTCAGCCTTGTGACAACAGGACCAAAAATCACGTCCTTAGAATAAACATCCGAAAGGATAACCTAACCTCTAAAATGTAAATCCCTAAGATAGATGAATAAATATACAACACATAAGAAATAAATCAGGGGC
>NC_090758.1:63545145-63550145 GCF_036898095.1 Palaemon carinicauda | reverse complement strand
TATGGCTTATTTGAACATATATATATATATATATATATATATATATATATATATATATATATATATATATATATATATATATATATATATATATATATATATATATATATATATATATATATATATCTTTATTTAAGTATGTATCCCATATATCTATGTTTTCGGGCTCAAGCCACGTCGTCGTGATGGAAGTTCCTTAAATTAGCTTCCTAAGGGATATATGTACTACAGTGATATTCTCCACCCATGAAATGACCAGCAGTCTTGGGACTTTCGTACTCTAATTTCTTTTAGAGAAGCGATTAAAGAGGGACCGATCTCAGTCTTTTTTTATCTCTTCAAGCGTTTGATGCGTATTTTCTCCAAGCTCTTAACGCATCTTTCCGGTGTGCCCTTAGCATCAGGTCTGTCACTATAGCGAACTGGAGAAAGTTTAGCGCTTTTTCCTATTGGCGTCTTGGTATTCTGACTGAATACCCGAGTCTCTCTACAGACCTCACGAGCTCCTTTTATATTTCCAAAGGAGAGGAGAGTTGATATGACTGAGGGCTTCGATAGTTTTTTAAACATCGAAACCCCTGAGCTGGAGAAAGTCAAGACTTTTAGAAGCCTATCTTGCCTCCGTGATGTCCCAGGAACCGGGTCATCTCTTGAATGCACATTGGCCGGACACTTGGGTTGTTGCCCACTCCAGCCTCTTGATCAGGTATATTGATACCTGAACTATTTCTAGGCTTGAATTTGACGTGACTAAGTTCGTCAATCCTTTGAAAAGACTTATAACTGTGAGTCCGACACATATATTCCTTAAGATGAATGTTACTCTCTGTAACTTGAATCTTAGATTGGAGGAAGGGGGGGGGTTGGTTGACTGGAAGGTTCCGAAGGACACCTTTCAGGTCTGACAAGACTACGAACACCCTTAATTGGAACAAGATCTATAAATTCATAAGGATTAACATTCAGAACTTGCAGTTTTTTATGAACTTGTTGAGTGGCGACAAGTTCAGAATGGCTCATTGATATTTTGAGTCCTTTTCATGAACACGAAGCAGCCTTCCCTGGAACTCGATGAGCTAAAGATTTCTTACTACCTGTATGCTCTATAGCTCTCTGGTATGCTTCTCCAGGAGGGTTTTGAACTGTAGGAATAGGTAAGGAAATGATGGTAAGGACATTTCTGTTTCCCTCCAATGGTTCATCTTGAATACGCTTTGGACCGAAGGATCGAAGGTCCTGCAATCCTCAGGGAAAGTTCCTCCTAGCCAAAGCGTCTTTATGCTTCGAGTAGTCAGTAGGCTTAGACTTTTGATCATTTGCCTGTAGCATCGTGGTCACTGGAATAGTGGCATATTGTTGAGCAGCTTGGATATTTCCATCATTTCCAATCTTTTTAGGCTGGGGGCCCACAACCTCAGAAGATTTTCTCTTTGAAGGAATGCCCCATTTTTGGAAAAGACCTCTGTTCTCCATGGTGGCATTCTTAATTACTTCCTTAGTGACCTCGTGTGGGAAGAGGTCTTTACCCCAGATGTTGGAAGATATTAGCTTCGTTGTTTCGTGTTTTACTGTTGCATCAGCGAACACAAGCTCTCTACATGCTTTCCTAGCCTTCATAAAGGCGTAAAGGTCCTTTACCAAGATAGCCATATGCATTTTGGTTATGACCATGAGCATGTCTGGGGTACTCTCGTAGGTTGAACACAACTTCATATAGTTTTGTAGAGAAAGGGATGTCGCAAGCCTCTCCTTTGACTCCTGTTCATTACACAAGAGCAACTCAGACAATTTAGGGAGACATACCTTGAATTGTCGATTTGCGACGTCCTTGTCTAATTTTTCTACTGAAAAGGTCAAATGGACTCCCTTCCAATCCTTTTCCTGTCCGGGAAAAGCTGGTGACAAAGGCTTGCACTCATCGAGTGTGGGACATGGCTTACCTGCCTCTACTGCTTTAGCAACAGAAGTAAATGCATTCCCCATAAAGGGGAATGAGAGTGAAGTAGGAGCAAGAAAGGAAGGGTGTCCGTTATTCAGTGAGAATACCTTTGACTCTGAATAACCCGCCTTACTTAGACTACCTGAAAGGATAGTCTGTGCCTTATCATGGTCGAGAATCAAGACCTCCTTTGGTTCCGCTCCTTTTCTTGACTTTGGTTCGTACTTCAGTCGAACCCAATAATTAGGGAAAGCATCAAAGCTTGGCCAAAATTGAATTTTGTCCAAAGGAACAGCACCTATTTTCTGTGAGATGCAGAGATTTCCATTTGAAATCGGCATTTGCTCCGTGAACCTCCAGGGATTGGTTATGGAGCATGTTGGTAGGTCTTGATTCATGGGTCGTTTGACTGACCCCTGGGAAGCGACAAGAGAAACTTTACGAGGATCTATCTTGCGTTTTACTTCCTGCTTTTCGTTTTGTCTACGAAAGCTCTCTATTTGATTCTTCAGTTGGATACATAATTGTATCACATTATCCAAATTAGGGGTAGAAGACGAAGATGTCGACATCGATGGCTCTAAAGACAGCACAGGCGGAGGAAATTCCGATGCAACATTTTCCTTTTCTACCTTGGGGCATTTCTTGCCCTTTATCCCAAAGGTTTTTTGGCCATCAGGGGATGTAGTTAGCCCATGAGGCACTACTGTTTCCTCACTTGCTTCCAGAAATAGTAGCTTACGCATCCCATCATTAGGTAGGAAAGGTCCCGGAGAGATCTTTTGAAAGTGTCTCACCCAGTTGCGTAATTTATATTGAGCTGTATCCCTAGTCTCTGTAGACTTGGGATTTTCAAAACCTTCGGACATTAATGTCCGACATATATTGCAAACCTGTGGGTTCCAATAATGTAAGGATCCGGAAATAATATTGCAGGGGGCATGAAACCTGCAAGTATTATGACCGTAAAAATACTTACTGTTGGCCTTGCAGAGGACTGCAGCACAAGGTATCTGGTGTTCCTCCTGTAAAGAAGGAAAACAAAATGAGTATACAATAGAATAGCTCAGGATAGTGAGCTATAAAGGGATAGTAGGAGATACATACTTGTGTACCCCTGTGAGCAAATGCTGTTGCCTCCCCTCAGTATTAACTACATGGAGATTTCTCTATAGAGTAACTCCAAGTAGAAGGACTCTTACCCATGGGGGTAGAGAAGTATCAAATCACTGTCCCAAAATAATGTTAATATTGTGGGGTCAGGATGACCAACTCTCGTTCAGAATATTGAAAAAAATTATTCATTCAATATATGAACGGTACCAGCAGAATGCTCTTAAAAGGGTACCCAAGGTATGTCAGAAAATACTACTGTATCATGGTACTGTAGTTTTCTAATTGCAGCAAGTCTATATTGCAATTTACTGGTTACTGTACATCATGTATTGTAGTCTAGTCATTATGCTGCCTTCATTGTAGCATATGACAGTATGGTCCATGTAGCATGAAGCCAGCTGGACTAGAAAAATAAAGACATATATTTTTATATCCCACTCAGCCTATTTGCTATAGTCTTCCTACTATATTAAAATATATAGGTTCCTGATCAGGGAGACTCAAGGAAAAAGCCTCCACCCTTTAAAGGTTAGGAGTGTATTACTACTACCTTAAAGTGCTTAATATTGTAGGGTAATCCTAATACTGATTTCTAATCAGGATATTGAAGAAATCATATTCATTCAATATAGGATTGGGCTCATCAAATGCCTGTGTTGGATATCCAGAATATATTGGAAATAGCTACTAGTATAAACTATATAGTAGTTTTCTATCTGCAGTATATTCTATAATGCAGATATACTGGCTACCTGTATAAAATTTAGAGTAGTTCAACCGGCATGTAACTGGCATAGCTAGGTCTTGCCGGCATACCCGGCATGCTAGCTAGAGAGAGAGAGAGAGAGATAGCATGGAAAAAAAGGCTACTCCTTACTGTGAATGTACACAGTAATTAAGGATGTACAAGTCTAATTTTACTGCCTTTTTCCAGAAAGTAGGTTCTAATAGAAGGGAAAAATGTACCATTCAGGCTTCCATCCAGCTACAGTACTATTGCCAACAAGGTACCACCGATACACTTGCGGCCAGCAAGTCCAGCAGTACCAGTACAGTCGGCGTGCTGCCAACTGAGTGAGCACTATCTGTGCCGGCCTGGCCGGCAGTACCCCGGCAACAGGACCTGTAGCAGCAGTCCAAGGGAGGACTGAAGAATCTTGGGAACAGAAGGGACTTCCCTCTCACGGCCATCATGGTCGCCGGCAGCCATCTTGGCTGCCGGCTGTGCCGGCAGTTGCCGGCTAGGCTGGCAGTTGCCGGCTAGGCTGGCAATTGCCGACAGATGATGTGGTTGGTGGCAGTATGCTCTGCCGTCAACCAAAGACATGACTAGAGAGGGAGTCTGGCTGGCTCAGGCAACCTACTAGCAAAGGTAAGTTTGCAAGATGCCGGCCTAAAGAAAGACAATGGCTCAGGCATCAAAAGTGGACAGAGGGATAGGGAACAGGGTCCTGTAATGAGTGAAAAAAATTGGCAAAAATGGTTATTACTACCACCTGTAAAAGAAACTCTGTTTCGGTATCGGCCGAATCCCATGGAACAGGAGAGACTCAGTTCTCCATCCCAGAGACTGCCGACACAGTGAAGGGGATGGGGGCAATGCCGCCTCCCCTCAACAAAGAAGAGACAGAGTTCTAGTGCCACGTATCCTAGGCTAAAGAAAATTACTCTTCAGCCCAGAGAACTGTGGCATAGGACTAGTCTTTTAGTCGCAAGGAGAAGATGGTATCCTACTATAACTTCAAGTGCAGCTAATGATGGCTAACCTCCATTGCCGGCCACCTGGCCGGCAGGGGAATGATGATATCCTACAACCCATTCGCCCTACCGGCAGGTCGCTGACATAAGACTAAATACTCTGAGATTCTGTCTAAATCCCAAAACCTAATGGTATACCACAATCAATGGTTAAGTTAAGAGGCAGGACAAACCCTAAGTTAACCAT
>NC_090758.1:63535145-63542645 GCF_036898095.1 Palaemon carinicauda | reverse complement strand
AACCCTTTTTATAGGAGTATTTAAATTAGTATCAATGACGGTGAGCAAATCCTCAATGGATATATTTTCATCTCTTTGATGACGACTTACCAACTTTATTCATTATACTTTTTCTTTTTTTCCGAAAAAACAACTCAATTTACGTGTGGCTAGTAAGGGTTGTTAATTTTAGTGCATAGCCCATTCCTTTTCTTGTAATTTGAATACATAGGTAATTCCCATTTTATGCAGCACCTTTGACACCCATCTGTTCTCAAAAATATTCTATATTTATCTGGTGATATTGTCTGGTTTTCGGTCTTAGAGTGCTTCTTCCATATCTGCTTATCAATCAAACTTGGCTGATTTCTTCACACTTTTAATATAGTATGAGACGCCAACTTTTGAAGTATCTATAATAGATTTCTTCATCATGATGTTATAAAGATGCAATGTTCTGAATGAGTTTCTACCTTACTATCATATTCTCTCTGCTGTTTTCCATAATAAATGCTGTTATATAACAATTTATATAGTGTATTGATCTCTAATAGAGGATTATAGGTTAAATAGATAAATTGATTAACAATAAACCATGTAAGCTCTCAATATATTCAAATGGATAATAGCTTCATATAAGAAGAAATGGAAATTAACTCCTTTTTGGAGAACTTTTATGGAAAAATTTAAAAAAGTTCTGAGAACTTTGAATGTTTCTTACATAATTAGCAACATTTTAGTATAAAAATAAACAAACATTTATTGTTAATTTTACAAACATTAGAGTATAGCTTAATTCAAGAGCTGTGTTCATCAACATGAGATATCTATGACTGAAAGAGGCATGATCATAGATTAAAAGAGAAGAAAGTAGTTTGTCAGTTTATAAAGGTCATGTCAGCCTAAGTTTCTCAAATAACTAACAAGATCACTGAAGGATTCTTTTTTTGCTATTTTGTGCTAAGATGTCTGCTGAGGTCTGTCTATAAGTGGCCATATTTTCCAGCAGTCAGTTGACACTGGCAAATGAGCAAGTTTTGGGAAGAGATGGCAGATCAGGGCCATACTAAAGAAGGTGATCTATTTTCTATATTATGTCTACTTCATTTAATGCAAACTTCAATGTAATATTTCCTGGTTAAAAAAGAAAGTTTTCATTTAAATGAATGTTCCTACTAATATTGGAAAAACACAGGGCAATGCACAATAGATACGCCACGGTCCCATTATTGCACACGCTAACTAAACACACATTGTTGCACTTTGTATGTTTTAACACCAAATGTGTCATGCCATACTCTTCAACAACAACAAGCTTTGACATCGCATATCAATATAACAAAATCTTTTGGAAAATGCGTTAAAGAAAGTAACCCTTTCAGTATTTTACACAGAAAACCATGGACCCCCATATTCTACCTCCGAGAAAACACATTTGACGCCTAATTTTTCCTGATCTTCCGTCAAACATAATTAGAATTTGATATGGTAAATTTTGAGGGATTGCAACTGATTCCAATGCAGACAAAAACTTTCAATGCAACTCTGAGAGTACTCATGACAATTTTTGTGACACACGGTTTGCTAGTAAGAATAGTAATACATAATGATACATTTTCCACTACATAGGCGTTCAAAACGTTATGCAAGATATATATACTCTACACCATATCAATAATCTATAAATTAATATGTATAAAATCCTTAAGGCATCAAATTATTCTTTAATTGCTGTATAAAAGTATGTAGCTTTTACTGGACTAATCATGAAGAATTGAATACATTTATTGGTGAGAGTAAGACCTGTACTCTGAGAAGTACCTCAGACATACAACTGAAGGAGCTCAGAGAGGAAGAGAAAATCAAGAAGGTTTTTGTAGTGGGCTACCCCACTGACATGATGTAAAGCTATCTTACAGAACTGCCCAATATAACTGCGGCAGAAAGAATAACCAACAAGGCTGGCTATCTAACCAAGACCATCCTTGTGACTTTTAAGGAACTTCACCACCAGAAAGACGATCTAGGCATCTTTGGTAGTTTCTGGGTAAGGAAATACTACCCAGATCCCCTAAGATTCTACAATTGCCAGACATTTGGCCTCCACAAAGACCAGTGCCAGGCCAAATTCCCCCACACCTATGCGGTGTGCAGTCAGAGCCACCCTATGCAGGAATACATAGATAATAAGGTGCAGGTATCCGAAATATGCCTAAATGCTCTAATCATAAAAGGGGCCATACTGCAATGGCTTGGGGACGCCCTGAAAGGGTAGCAAGGGGGATTGCTGCCCTCCCCAAGGAGAAAAGAGAGGAACCGAGATGAAGGATGGCTCCCAAACCTCTACCACAAAAAAAGGTTTTACTCGCAAATGGAACTTAGGAAAAGCTCTAGCGCTAGATCTTGCTCTAGAGCCACGATTTAAACACCTCAAGCCCCAAAGCCGCCTATAACGATTTTCATTAGGACCACAGTCCTAAGAGAAAAACTTACAGACCTTGTCACACAGGCTGTGACTGACAAAATCAATGCTGACGCCATAGCATCTAGCATTGAACAAGTCCTCATGGGTTTCATTTCTAAATCCAAGTCCTACCTACTCCTCTCATGCTGTCCAGGAGATCACCTCTCATGCCACAATATCTACACCTCCCACTCCACAATCACCCGTACCTTCCACGTCCACCACACCAGAACCCATCCCTATCATTCCACTCACCCCATCCAACATCACTTCATCCACTCTCACCTCATCCACCTTATCCACCCCATCCACTCAGGTCAAGGCAATTGCTTTTGCCTCTAGGGACCCTAGACAATTCAGTTCAACCTACACACAGGAATAAGAGTCCTTAACTGGAACTCTTCCGGAGTAAGGCCGAAAATGTCCTCCCTGTTTGCAGTATGCAAAACAGAAGAGATAGATGTAATCCTGTTACAAGAAACTCTTTTAACAAGAAGAGAAAAAATCAAAATTGCAGGTTACAACGCCTACATCACACCACAGATAGGTAAAAAAAATGGCATAGCTACACTAGTCAGAACAACTATACCAACAATAAGGTTACACAACCCAATTCCAAGACACTGGCAGTAACAATAATATTACTGAACCAAAAAGTAGACATATACAACATATGCAGGAAAATAAACAGGGAAGATACAGGAGAGCAGCAACGGACACAGTTCTTTGCTCATACTGCAACGGACACAGCTCTTTGCTCATACAGAATGAACACCAGCACTTATATGTGGGGATTTTAATCACATAATCCCATATTATCATCCCCATCAATGACAAACCCTTCAGGGGAACACATAGACTTCGCCCTTGAGGAATTTGAAGGAGTTGCCCTTCTAAACACAGGGCACCCTACACACTTAAGAGGAGGCAGACTAAATCTGACCTTTGCCACAACAGCAATAGGACATCTAACCAGATGGCTAGTACACTCAACCCTGATTAGTGACTACTTTGCCACAATAACAGAATTGGAGATACAACAGTTACCTCCAATTCCACCACCTCCACCAAGATGGAATCAGGACCTAGCAGACTGGGTCTGCTTTCAACTAGCCATAGAGGAATGGGCAGTAAGCTAAAATCCTCCAGAGGACTTACATAAGCTAGAGAAAAAACTAGTTGATGCGTACCACAATGCAGCTAACAAAGCTATGCCCCTAAAGGCAGCAAGAGGTAACCACAGATACAATGACTCCTGGTAGTACTGCCCAGAAGTCAGGAGACTAAAAACAAGACTAAATAGGGTCACAAAAATATACAAAAGAAGATCCACAGTAGAAAACAGAGAATTACTGCAAACAGTTAAAAATGAAACACAACAAAGAATCCATTAAATAAGAATAGAAAAATGGATGGAGTGGTGTTCAAACTTGTCACAGTACACAACACTCACAGAGCTATGGAAATGGCTACACAGAGTAACCGGAAAAAAGAAATCATCAATTGCAACAACCCACACCCACAAGAGGAGGCAGAAAGAATTGCAACAGCCTTTGCAAACAGGACACTATCAGCTAATCTCTCCCCTGAAACCAGAATGCTGCAAGAGCAAGTGGCGCCAGGCAGGTGAGAAGAGATCAGCATAACCTGCCACTTACAGGATGACACACACACCTCATAACCAATCGAGGAACTAAGAGCAGTACACAAGACAGGAAAATACACTGCGCCAGGAGCAGACAGGATCACCTACACAATGATCAAACACATGGGTCCAGCAGGAGAAACCATATATCTGACGTTGATAAACAAAACACACCTTGAGCGCATAATGCCTCAAGCATGGAGGCAACAAGACACACAACCAATCCCAAGGCCAAAGGATCCAGGAAATCCCAGACCAATAGCCTTAGTATCCTGTATGGAAAAGACAAGAGAAAAAAAAATGGTTCTGAAGAGAAAAAAATACAAAATTGGCCGCCTACACAAGCAGCTGTATGCATATCAGGAGGGAATTAGAACTTCTGATTGCATTACTGACGTTTCAAGCTGCATAAATCAAAAGAAGGCAACAATAGTCTGCATAGACTGAAAAATCTTTTGAGCTTGCAATCTCAGCAGCAATGCTGCAGTCAGTGACCAAGAAAGGAGTTAAAAGTCACCTATTACCATGGATTAAAAACTATGTGCTAGAACGACAAGCTAGAGTCAAATTCAAATAAGTGATTTCAACCTTTCACGAATTGGAAAATGGCACACCACTAGGAGGGATTCTCAGCCCCCTCCTATTCAACATCCTCATGGATTATATAGCCTCACTCCAACTCCCTGAAGGAGTAGAAATATTCATCTCTGTGGGTGATGTATGTGTAATTGCTCCTGGACCAAACAGAATGGTCAGAATGCAAAGAGCACTTAACGCCATCAGTCACAAGTCCAATGAGCTTGGACTGAAAATAAACATTGGCAAAAGCAAAGCTAGGGCAATCAAACCCCCAAACCCCCTGCACCCACTCACAATAGGAGTGGAGCCCCTAGAGTGGGTGGACAGTTACACATACCTGGGAGTTCTAAAAGACAAGCAACTAACCTTCAAAAAGGAAGTCAAATATCTCAAAGAAAAAGTGGATGCCAGACAAGCAGCCATGAGATATGTCACTAAACTCAATAACGGAGCAAATGAGCTTGTTCAAAAGAAATACTATCTAGCCTGTTCCAGTGCGCTAGTGGAATATGCTGCTCCAACCCTTACAAACCTAACAGATAATCGAAAAGCCTCAGTAGAGGTAATTCAAAACAATGCCATGAGGCTCATGTTAGGAGCCCCAACATGGACAAGACTGTGCAACCTATGAATGGAGACTGGACTATATCCCTTGAAGACAGGATTGCACAAAGAAATGCATTCCCAATTGCAAAGATGTTCCTCTCAGACAGAGACTCTATAACCAAAAAGAGTGCAAGAGAGGAACTATCAAAGTACCCTGAGGTTCAAACACCAAGCTCTTATGGCAAAGACCATGGCGATAACATAAAGAGCCTGGACCTAACTGAAGATTTCATGGAGCTAAGCCCAGACTCAGTGCAGGGTGCACTCTACATTCCACCTTGGAAGAAACAAGTAGCAACCTACAGGTACCCTAAGCTTCCAAGAGCAATGGAAGATTGCACA
The DNA here is from genome assembly GCF_036898095.1 of Palaemon carinicauda. Lineage (NCBI taxonomy): Eukaryota > Metazoa > Arthropoda > Malacostraca > Decapoda > Palaemonidae > Palaemon > Palaemon carinicauda. The sequence continues at coordinate 63,537,030 of NC_090758.1, read as the reverse complement.
ATGGAGGAACTTAAAAATGCAGCCCAGGCAGCAATCCGCTTAGCAGAAACTGCAGGGGCACAGATCTACTATACTGACGGTACTATAGACTCTGGAACCCAAACAGCGGAAGCTGCAGTTTTCTCCAGCAACTTCACAGCCTGCTGGAGGACATCCAACAATGTCTCCACCATGCAGACAGAGCTTGTTACAATAAAACAAGCACTGAAATACTCTATTGAAAATTAGGAAGTACCAGTAGTCATATATACTGATTCCCGATCCTCAATGCAAGCTTTGCAACAGGAAAAGAATGAAGAAAACAAGGCCCTGCTAGCTGATGTTAAATCACTTCTGTATCAGCACAATGAGAGAGATAGACAAGTAACTCCACAATGGATCCCCAGTCACATCGGGATACCAGGGAATGAGAAGGCTGATGAACTAGCCAAAAGCACCAGACATACAAAGTGTACAGGTGCACATACAGCCTCCACTACAACATATTGAAAACAACGTAAAGTCACATCTCAAAGAAAACCTATCAAGGAACTGCACAATTGGATAGGGAATGGCCAGTAATCTCTAAGTAATTTATGTACCACTCACCAATTTTAGTCATTAACTCTAATTTTTTCATCAGGCTTTAAATTATACTTTTTTCAATTTTTTTACTGACAAACATCTTGTTTACGATTAAATGTAATCACCAACAAGCTCACCAACAAGCTCACCAACAATCAATGTATCAGCTGTACATTCAAACATATTAATAAGTAAAGCAGAATCAATCCTGCCACCTCTGACGTGCGTTGGTGCACCATTCCCCAAGACATTGGCTTTTCCAAGGAGGTAAGTAAGTCATTTAATACAGAAACATTTTAATTTCGGCTACCACTGCTTCCCAAATTATTCATCCATTCATGAACAGGGCTAGTTAAAAATACTCTTTAGTAAATGCTCAAGATACAGCTTATTATCATGCATATACACATTAATTATCTCAAAGAATATATCTTTTGAATATAATTTTACACATAAACATTCAATTCCATTAACTTCTGAAGCTATAGATAAAAAGGCTGGTATATTATTTTTTACAAAGGTTGTTAGACCTCTTATATTCTCATCAATATCTACGTGAAGTTCGCATGTTATATATCCTGTTAATTGAAAACCTGATATATTAACACCAGTTTCTTGCAAAGTTATTACATCAAAATTATGAGCATGAACCCAGGCATGGACATCGGTTCCTCTTTTTTAAAAGATTTTCACATTCCAAAACAAAGTTTTAAGACAAGACTCTTCATTCCATTCCCACCTACTTTTTTCCTCAATTTTCCAGCAAAAGTAAAAACATTCACTTTAAGATCACCGTTAGGCCACTACATGTACTCTAGTACTGTATCCAACAAGGAAGTAATACCTACAACTATGCTGTCAAATCCTTTCCTCTTATTTGCCAAATCTACCCTTAATTCAAAATTTCTGTCATGAATGGAGTTACTCAGAAACGCATTATCAATACCCATTAACTCAATATTTTCACGATCTGTGATAGACGAAAGATCATCACATTTAAGGCCATCTACAATCTAAATCTGGTCTTGCATTCTTCTGAACTTAACTTGATAAAAAAAACAATAAACAAATTTTTTTTTTCTTGCATCTGCGTTCATGGCTATACACAATATCAAATACACATTGCTATGTTCAACATCAATCCGTAAACACTTGCCAAACTTCTAAATTTTGTAATCTGACATTAAGCTTGTCATAATGGCTCAGAGCCAGAATTATTTAACTTGATAAGCAGCTTATCAAGGGGACCGTCCGCCATGTCCCCCATATTTTTTTTATAATGATCCAAAATACACCACTATTTTACCTTCATCATATAAAA
>NC_090758.1:63522645-63530145 GCF_036898095.1 Palaemon carinicauda | reverse complement strand
TGAACTATAATCCCGCAGCCACTTGCCATTCCGGAACCCGCCTTGACCACAGCAACCAAGAATCATATAAATACATGAATAATACAGCATCCGACTGAGGGATCTCACTTGACCTATTTAACCCCTGATGGTTTTAGTTTCAGTACACAATGTTGTACGTATTTCCACACTCAGCAAAATTACCACAACATTTTACGTATAAATTTAGGCTACATCAACACAAGACATTGTTATTATCACGTTTATTTAAAGCACGTCAAAAGAAGAAATGAGGTCTGTTCAAACAACAACAATAGCAAGGGGAAAAAAATTCTACTTATCTACTCGAGGGATGTCACGTAAGCAGGGGTAAGTAGGAACACTTTTGAAAACTACCTCTTCAGGTACCACATGTATGTGTGCCTGATGATGTTCAGACACTGAGCCATTAACAATGCATTGTATGACAACAGTGTTAGACTTAATCATCTTTAATCGTTAAGGACCCAAATACGCTGGCTCTAGTTTGTTTTTCATAGATTCAATTGTTTCAAATACACACGATCGCCCACAAATACTTTTACTGGTACGGTTTAGAAGCAACCATCATACTTTGAGCTGTGATTTTCATTAGGTCTTTTCAAAAACCTTTCAGCGGTGTTCATTACTCTCCTCAATAAATTTAATAAATATATACGGTATTACTCAGTTGAATAATTTAGCAATTGTTGAGTATTAATGAGAACCGTATATGGTAACACAGAATCCTGTCCATTTACTAAAAAGAAAGGCATGTCCCTGAGCGAAGCATTATATGCAATGTTCAAAGCTAGCTCAACTGTAGGAAGCATGGCGTGCCAATGAAGGGGGTCATCAGCCACTTAGTAATGCAAAATTCACACTACTTCCCTATTATGCGACTCTACTAAGCCATTTGCTGAAGTCGTATATGCGGTCACTGAAAAGTGTTAGATTTTCATCAAGTCCATGACCAATTTCACCACCTTATTTATATACTCAAGACCATTATCACTTATCAAAATTTTTGGGCAACCAAACCTAGTAATAAAACACCACAGCTCCTGGGCTAATGAATTAGCAGATTTATCCAACATTGCGTAAGTATGAGTGTACTGAGTAAAATGCATCCAAAAATACACATATATACTTATGTTGTGTTAACCCAGTAGGAAATGGTCCTACTACATCCATATGCACTCTTTAAAATTTAATGGGAACAATCGGCCCCATTCTGGCTTCCGGTACAGTGTTTTTATGTTCTTTGAAACAGTTACAAGCATGACAACATTTTATATAATTCTCTATAGATTTTTTCATTCCTAACCAAATGAAGGATTCATTTGCTCTCCTTAATGTTCTATCAATCCCTAAATGCCCTGCATACGGACTTGCATGTACAATGTAGATGGCTCGTTTAATTATAGAGGGAGGAAGAACTACTCGTGCATAAAATTCCCCTCCCCTCTTCTCGTAAGCACAATATAAGACATCATTTTCAACAAAAAATTTCTCACGAGGCACATTCAGAAATGACGGACAACTCTCCGATTCCCCTTTAATCAGTGCTCGCACTCTTTCCATCCATTCCTCTTTTTTCTGTCCCTCTCGAAATTCTTTTATGTCCCAACCTCCCAAGTCAATCAAACCTGCATCATCAGGGCATTCATTCTGGACACCCCTGGTCATGTCCTCGGTCGTCCACATATATTCATCTCTATTTCTCTCTCCTGAGTCGGCTCTCTCTCTCTCTCCCAAGTCGACTCTCTCTCTCTCTCTCTCTCTCTCTCTCTCTCTCTCTCTCTCTCTCGCCCAAGTCGAGTCTCTCTCTCTCTCACTCTCGTCTACTGCATGTGCATCGCGAGAACTCTCATCCCATTCTCTATTTTTTTTCTATTATGAAGGGGGTCTTCACTATTTTGGTTACGTTCTTACTCCTATTACTGCAATTCTAGAGAGAGCATCAGCTACTTTGTTAGCCTTACCTTGTAAGTGGTGAGAACCCTTTATATTAAATTCTAAAAATCTTTCAATCTGGCTCGCTTGACGAGAGGTCAAATCACTTTTATAATACAAATCATGTAAGGAGCGATGATGGCTTTGCAACTCAATCGACTGACCTAATAAAAAGAACAGATGCCTCTCTAGAACCCAAAGAATAACCATATACTATAAATCTTTTCTGCCCATTTTAATGCCCGGGAAGCAAAACAAATGGGTCTCTCTCGTTGAGACACTACACCCACCAATAGCTACGCTACTCGCATCTGTTGTCACTAAAAGCGGGCGATCAATATAGGATATGAGAGTAATTCATTGCTAGTTAAGGCAGTTTCAAATGGTTAAAGGAGCTTTTTTTTCTTCCTCTCCTCAATTTATTACTTTTTGTTTCTTTAAAGCATATCACTCCAAAACCTCTTATGAATTTAACGTCATACCCAGGGAGCCCAAGGAACCCAGCTAATTCCTTAAAGTTACGTGGCCTGGGGAAATCTGTAACAGCCGCTACTTTACTGGGCAGCGTTGGATACCTTCTGGGGTTATTATGTGACCTAAAAATATGACCTGTTAACCGAAAAATTTGCACTTTGACAAATTTATTTTCATACCATTACGTCGCAATACTTCTAAAACTTTACGAATATCATTAATATATTCTTCGGCGGTTTTTCCCTGAAATTATGATATCATCTAAATAAAACAAGACTTTAATGACCAATTAAGGTCGAAAAAAACCACCATCATTACTCTAGAAAAATGACTTGGAAAATTTTTAACACCGAAAGGAAGAAAATTAAACTGAAATAATTGATCATTAGCTATAAATGCCGTTTTACATTTACTGTCTTCCTGAATGGATATTTGATAGTATCTTGCTTTTAAATCAACAGTTGTAAAATATTTGCTATCCCGTACTTTCACAAGTAATTCTTCGATTGAGGGCAAAGAGAATGTGTTAGCCTTAGTGATTGCAGTCAATTTCCTATAATAAACACACAATCTTACCGAGCCATCCTTTTTCCTAACAGCTACAATTGGAGAAGCCCAAGGGGATTCGTTCTCCTCGATTATCCCTTGTTCCCTTAATTTATAAATTTCCCTTTCTTTCTCTCCCTGGAAATGAATGAGTACCTTACAAGGCCTTGACCTGATCGGCTCCGCCTGCCCAGTTTCAATGCTAAAGGGAAATCGATCAATCCTCCCGGGTGGCTCATCTCCAATTGCAATTATATCGGAATAATTATTGACAATATCACTAACTACAGGCTGATATTCTGAGTGCATTCGTCTGTGCGGGCTGGGGTTGTGGCTCCCAACATCCCCTTATAAGCAATTTCATATAACTCTAATTCACACACAGAATCACTTCCTGAAAACAACTCTTATATTAGACAAATTAACTATCGTTATATCAGCTTTGTTCTCTCTAATTTCTGTCAAGCCCTCTAATATCATATGGGTTCCTTCAGCAAGAGGGCGACACGGGGTCACAGATATGCTTGTAAGGGACTTGGGGGGCTAACACTTTACCTCTCTCAGGTATAGCTGATACCTTACTTAAATGTCTCTCCAAGCTAACACACGCACTCACTGCCTTATGACTTTCTATCGGCAAAATGTACCCTCTGCTTTTACTGTTATTGTATCTTTTCCTCAAGAATTGAAAAATTTGATTATTAGATATAAAGTCTATTCCAAGGATAGCCTTGATTCCTGGAATTTCACAGATCTCACCTATAACTGGACGATTGATGCATGGTTTATGTGTAGTTTATTTCCTCCTGGCGTATCAAGAACAATGGATGCCGCTGGCTGTAGTATATTTGAGAACTTTTTTTCAATCAGTGAAACACTGGCTCCCGTGTCAATCAGCACTTGGATGGATTTATCTTGCAGGTCGATCCTAACTGCTAACAATCCCAGATGGCCAATACAAGATATGGCGTACTGGGTTAATGACCTCCACTGCCCTGCCGCTGCCCCCTCGTCCTCTCCCTAGTGCAGCGGGGGTGAGGTCGTGGGTGCCGATGGAGATCACAGTGCCTACTCTGTCATGTTCGTTGTCCCTTCCTCGGCTACTGCTTGTGATGTCATGCGGGGTGGGGGGGGCATCGAAATTCCTTGTCTCCCCATTCCTGTGTTCCATTTTGTTCAGACGTTTGGCGGGGAGAGGTGTGCATGCGCTCCAGCCCACGATGTCATGCGGGGTGGGGGGGGGGGCATCGAAAATTCCTTGTCTCCCCATTCCTGTGTTCCATTTTCTTCAGACGTTTGGCGGGAAGAGGTGTGCATGCGCTCCAGCCCACGATGTCATGCGGGGTGGGGGGGGGGCATCGAAATTCCTTGTCTCCCCATTCCTGTGTTCCATTTTGTTCAGACGTTTGGCGGGGAGAGGTGTGCATGCGCTCCAGCCCACCCACCATGGCCGTTTTTGCTGGGCACTCTCGAGATAAATGACCATAGGCCTGACAAGTGTAACAGCAGGGGGATCCTTGGGTGGGGCATTCCACTCGTCGGTGCCCCTCTCCCCCCACAGTGCCAACATCTGAAGCCTCTGCTAATCTACTGACAGCATTCCCCCTTACCTGTCTTCGAGGGTCAACTTCCTCTCATGGCTGCCAACTTCTTGGAATCAGCCCGGTTATTAAGGGTCCTTTTTTCTTCTGGCAAACTGTCTAAAATGTTTTGTATCGCACTCACTATGTCTGCTAACGCACAATTGCCATCGAACAAATAACCACTTAAATACCGCTTTACTAATCTGCCAATATGTTAACGGGCAATTGCCTTTTTATCACCGTCTGGAAGATTGGCACTCTGAGTAGCAAAGGAATCGCAATCCTGAAAAATGTGAGTTGCAAAACTAAGAACGGATTCACCTTCCCGTAATTTGGGTTTTTAATTTTCTTTTAGGTGTCCCTTTCTCGCATCAGGCAATGCATACTTCTAAATTAAACGTCGCTTTATTTCAGTATAACTTCTTAAACTTTCTTGTGCCCAACACATTACTTCCATTGCTGGAACATCTTTCAGCAATCTAATTATTTGAATGGCTTTTTCTCTTTACGACCACCCATATGTGGCTACTTCAAAGTCTCTCAAAAACACTTCAATTGATTTAAAACCTTCTTGAGGCCATTGATCATCGAAAGACCTAACTTTTGCCTGGAGTTTTGGCAACTTTCGAACTACAATTTGCATATCTTCACTTGGCGGTGCATGTGTACTTTCACTTGTGTGCATTTGAACTTTGTCTAAGTACGTCGGATATGGTGTGCTTGCACGCCGCTCCTGTTCTCATTCCACCAACAGTCTGTTTATTAACTGTTGTAAATTATCAAACTTATTTTCCAATTCTTGCATTCTAATTTCCTGTCTAAATTCTTCATCGGGAACGCTATATCCCACTGCTCCTTCATTCTCATCTTCAGCAGGAGCCGTGTCTGCTATGTTAGTCCTTGTGTATCTCGGCATCTTGAACTTTTATTTCACCGTTTCAAAGAACAACTTAACTCAGCATACGCAAACAGACGTATTTTTTTTTACACCTGACACCAATATGACCCGTTCAGACGGATAATGAGACGTCGGCATATGGGTTTTCTTCATTTATTATGAAAGGTTCCTTCATAAGTACACATTTCACAACTGTCCTCTCAGGTGAGGGTCTTGTCAAATCGAGTGCTCACCGGCAACTGACTACCGCCTTCGTTATCAAAATGCAGCCATTACCTTGATATACAAGACATCTACATACACGAATTAAGACATATATATATATATATATATATATATATATATATATATATATATATATATATATATATATATATATATATATATATATATATATATATATATATATATATATATATATATATATATATATATATGTGTGTGTGTGTGTGTGTGTGTGTGTGTGTGTGTGTGTGTGTTGATTTAAAAGTTAATGTAGTTAAACATGAAACACCGTTAAATAAGTTAAAGTGAAGTGACCATAGAATTGTGAGAAGTAAAATTTTTCAAAATCTAAGGAAGACTAGAACTAGAAGAAGAGATAACGGCATACTTTTACAAACCGTTCTGGAAGACTCCAAACGATACACAGGTACTACAGGGATGGAAACTAGGTAATGTGCTTCCAATCGTCAAGAAGTTGTCAAAAGAAGAAACTGGCAAATACAGACCAGTATGTCTAACTTCAGTGCCTTGTAAAAAAATTTTAGCAAATTATACTAGATTTCATAGTAGAGCATATAATTTTTTTTTTCAATTATTTTTAATTTTTTGATTGACAGTCAATATGATTTTAGACAAAAGAGATCATGTGTGATAAATCTTTTGGAATATTTCCCCAACAGGTATAGCATTTATGACAAAAAGGAGGGCAATAGACATCCTATACCTACACTCTCAGGAAGCTTTTGAGGAAATACCTCATAAAAAAATTATTAGTCAAATTTAGAGCACTAGACATCATTGACGAGCCAATTGAATGGATCGAAGATTGGCTAACAAGCCAAAAAACAGAGCGTTATATTAATGGGGAAGCTTCAGAGTGGGCAGCTGTCCTTGGACCATTGCTATCTCTGATCTACATTAACAACTTAGATTTAAGATTAACTAGTAAAATAGGGAAATTTGCCGACAATAATAAACTAGGCATAAATGCTGCTAGAAGACTTAGAAACCTTAAGAGGAGATCTACTGAAGCTAGGAAATGGTCCAGAAAAAAAGGTAAGGACTTTAAACTGTTGGAAATGTAAAGTCATGCACATAGGTTATGGTGACCCACAATAACATTACTCACTGCTGTATAATAAGGTAGAAAGTATAGACCAGAAGCAAGATGTCAGTATTATTATCACCAAGGTTCTGAAGTTCACCAAACAGAGCATAAAAGCTGTAAAAAAAAAAGAACAAGAAGTGATATGATTATAAAGAGACAGTTCAAATACAGAAACAAAGACACTGTACTACAGCTGTAAAACATCACTAGTAAGACCCATCTAGAATATGGAGTCCAATTCTGGGCTCCACGTAATCTGAAGGATATAGATAGTCTGTAAGCAGTAAAAGCTAGTGACACCAAACTAGTTCGAACAATAGAGCAATTTGAATATAGACGAAGAGTGGAACGTTTGAACTTATTTGATCTTCAAATTAGACAACTATGGGCACAGTTAATAGAGGCTTTCAAAATTCATAAAGGAGTATCAAATGTATATTACAATAATCTATTCATGCTCATAACAAGTCAATCTAGAGGTAACGAATACAAAACTAGATTTGGAAACACATCACTCATGGTGGCAATTTCTTCACATACAAAATAGCAAATACTTGGGATAAACTTCCAGCGGATGTAGTAAACAAGAACACGGTAACGAGCTCAAGAATATGTTAAACAAGATACAAAAAACTCTCTAAATGCGTAAACTAAATCGCCTTTCCAAGGAGCAAAAGGTGTCTTCAGGGATGGACTGAAAATCAGTTTCTGAA
>NC_090758.1:63490145-63512645 GCF_036898095.1 Palaemon carinicauda | reverse complement strand
AATTTCTATACACCTCGAAGAAACTATCTCGGGCTTCGAGGTACTAACCAAACATCTCTTGCGACACCAGGTTTACCCAAGAGGAATATACCTTCATCGCAGCTTTAGAGAATTTACGTCTATTAACGCAGAGGAAACAGAGTCAATCAAAAGTCTGCTCAGCGAAGAGTAAGTTTTGCCTTTTTCCTTTGCTTTTCTGACAGTTATTCTGAATATCAGCCTACTTCTTAACTAATATCATCCAATATTTTTATGAAAAAGATAGTGATACATAAAAACGCAAATACACACACACACACACACACATAAAGTATATATATATATATATATATATATATATATATATATATATATATATATATATATATATATATATATATATATATATATATATATATATATATACATATATATATATATATATATATATATATATATATATATATACATATATATGTATATATATATATATATATATATATATATATATATATATATATATATATATATATATATATATATCACACACACACACACACACACACACACACACATATATATATATATATATATATATATATATATATATATATATATATATATATATATATATATATACACACACACAAACACACACACACACACACACATATATATATATATATATATATATATATATATATATATATATATATATATATATGTTAAGCTTACTTTTAAAGAGAAATGAAGACAGACATGAATAATTAGGCTACAAACTTTGCCACAATCCTCAACTTGAGTCTCATAGTTTATATCCTTTATATTACTAGTATCATCATCATCATCATCATCATCATCATCACGGTCATCATTAGATTCATTATAAAAAAAGTCTCAAATTTACTTTCCTTCTCATTTGTAGTTGATATAAATTTCAATATTCCACCAAATTATTCCTTTTTACTTTTCATTCTTATCATCATCATCATCATCATCATCATTATCATCGTCATCGTCCTCTTAATCATCTTAATCATCATCATCATTCCACTTAATAAAATTCCCGATCGAATCTAATAACTATTGTCTTTCTTTTTTTTCTCTTTGGAACAGTTGTGAGTCTTACACAGGCATCTGGAACCCAACGTTTCAAATCCCTCCAAATGTGAAGTTACTGGGAGTGAGGCTTCCGGACCAAGTCAGCCTCGACGCCTTCTGCCGATCTTTGCAAGAGACAAAAGAGATCGGACATTTAGGTGAGTTATAAATGGAGGACGACAGATTTTCTGTCTTCCTTTCCTCTGAGGGACTTTATGATATCTCGCCTTCTTCCCCTTATCCCATTCCTGTCATTCGTTCTGTTAATATCGTTTTTATCATTATTTCTATTATTGTAAGTATCATTATTATTATCATTATTACTGTATAAATTTAGAACATTATATTCGAGGCTCAATCAAGTTTTATTTTTCTTAAATAGGACAATATTGTTTTCATCTGATTTGAAGTAATTTAAAAGCTTTCGATGTTGAGTTTTCATTTATTTCCTTTCTTATATTAAAAGGAAATGCTTCAGTTTAAAGGTGACATCACTACATCACTATAGTCACTATTGATTTCACAAATAATGATATTAATGATGGTGACAGTAATGAATAGTAATGATCATGATGGTAATGAAGAGGAAACCAGTATCGGGAACAGGCTACTCCTGACTCCGCCTTCTTTCTGCGCTGATTGGTTCTCCACAAAAATGTGGGCGGAGTCATTTGATCTCAACAACCAATCACCGAAAGGGACGTGAAAAGTATTATCTCGACCAATGATATTGTGATAGTTCAATGAAGCTGAGTTATTATTGGCTGAGTTTCTTTATACAGTGCTCTATGCGAGAATTTCATGAAGAGACAGATGTTATCCCAATACATGATAGAAGCTACAATGCACGCGTGCACACACATTGACTCACACACACATTAACTAACGCACGCACACATAAATTGACTCACGCACGCACACGCACATTGACTCACGCACTCACACAGATTAACTCGCACGCACACACAACGCAAACCCGTAGCTCCCAACTTAAGTAATTTCGTCTCTAAATTCGTTGTTTCAGTTATCATTATTCCCATTTGGTCTTTTCCTTTAAAATCTTACGAAAGAAACAAATAGAAATTGTTTGGTTGTAATTTTCATTTTCCTCAATGTTGTTGTTGCTGTTGTTTTTCTTTTTCTTCTTCTTCTTTTTAAACCTTTTCCTTTTTCAGGGATTCACTTTAGTGTCAAGGATGTCAACAGCGTCAGTCACCCAATTTCTTTCTTGAAGGATTCACAAGTCATTGTCTTGGTCAGCGATGTCCAGGAAGAAGACATCGAGAAGGTTGGGGACATCCTTCGGGCATTGCAACCACAGGATGCAAGGAGGTGAGAACACATCATTCCTTAAGAGAGAGAGAGAGAGAGAGAGAGAGAGAGAGAGAGAGAGAGAGAGAGAGAGAGAGAGAGAGAGAGACGATACAATTATTATATTAATTTGTTGAACAGAAAAACTTATTTGAAATGAGAATTTAAATCAACATCAGATTTGGAGAAGGAAAAATCTCATAGGCCTATTAATAGAAATAGTCAATTATTAATTATTATAGAAATAGAAATAAGTTTATCAATTTGTACACTTTTCAAAAGTTACTTAAAGGTTTATTTGTATTTTCAATTCATATCCTATTTGGGATCATTAGAAATTAATTGCAATACTGTGTACGTGAAGGTGTGTGTGTGTTGTGTGTGTGTGTGTGTGTGTCTGGAGGCACTTGTTTATCTTAACAAAACAAGATGTCAATAAAACAATAATTAAAAATATGATTGACATCATTTCCTTTTCCTTTCCTTTCATTTCATCCGATTTTTCTTCTTTTCCTTCTTCTTCTTCCCAACAGATTCTTTTATTCAATCCGCTTTCCTCGGTGTTCCAAGAAGAGGAGGAGTCCTCGGGATTTCCTCTTCCCAATGATGAACTCCTTGAGGGGAGTCAGGGTGAGACACTGCATCAGTTTCCCAGAAGATGAACGACCAGATGACGAAGCCTTACTTACAGAGATGGATCTTAAGGCAAAGAAATTCACCGGATGTGGAGATGGTGTTATTTGGTGAGTTTGCTTCTTCTTTTTCTTCTACGTCTTCATCTGTATTGTACGATTTTTATCTCTCTCTCTCTCTCTCTCTCTCTCTCTCTCTCTCTCTCTCTCTCTCTCTCTCTCTTAACATTCGCCTTAAGCCTTTCAGCAGACCATAGGCCTAAAAAGTAATATATATATAATAAGGTCTGGTAATTTTCTATATCTTAAGTCTTTTTTTTTCATGGTCTTCATTGTATATAGGCAGCATCTCTCTCTCTCTCTCTCTCTCTCTCTCTCTCTCTCTCTCTCTCTCTCTCTCTCTCTCTCTCTCTCTTTTAAGCAGACCACGAGCCTAAAAAACTGATTTATTCTATAGAATCGGGTAATTCTTTATATCATAAATCTAATTGTTAATGATCATCACGCTATTTAGGCATTCTCTCTCTCTCTCTCTCTCTCTCTCTCTCTCTCTCTCTCTCTCTCTCTCTCTCTCTCTCTCTCTCTACGTTCTAAACCTTTCAGCAGGTGATGAGCTTAGATAACTAATCTGTATTCATTATAAGCCAAGTTCCAAACGTATTTTTCTTTTGGCTTTGGTTTATGATTTGTTTCTTAATAGTTTTTTTTTCTTTTCCTCATTCGATCACTTGATATTCCTTTGTATCTTCATTAATGGAATCAGAGACATTTCCAGAGAATGTCGTTGTGTGGACGATAGAGAGGTGTTGATGTGTAGAGCAATTTCCACCTCATTATTATCTTCACTTTTTCTTATTATTCTGATCATTATCATTTGATTAGAATATCTGATTATGTTTGTTTGAATCTCAGTATTTATGATTCCCTTCAATTCTTTCCTCACTTCCTTCAATTCTCATCATATTCATCTTCCTCCTTTCTTTCACTTTCATTATTATTTCTTTCTCTTTAGAATAAAGATTTCCTCATCATAACCTATGCCATTTTTCGTTAGCTTTTGTGCTGAGTCATTGCAAACAACCAAAGTCTATTTCATAATGTTTTTTTCTTCTTTGCTCGGTAGGTGGGATGATGCACAGATGTTCTTTGATATTGAGAGTACAGTAATTGCAGCTATGATAATGAGACAGTAGAAAATGAACCCTGAGGCGTCAACTAAAAAGAAAGAGAAGAAGTGCAATATCATCTGATCCTTTAATTGTGAAACAAATGTGTCGAAATGTTAATCACCAAATTCTAATTCATAATCTGTCACTAAATGATTCAGGTTTAACCAACTTCTTATAATGATTAGATAACTTTTAGATCATTGAGGTAATTTCTTGATTGGAATGTGATTATATATATATATATATATATATATATATATATATATATATATATATATATATATATATATATATATATATATATATATATATATATATATATATATATATATATATATATATATTAATTGTTAGGGAACAATTAAATATTTTCACAGAAATCTATTGTTTTTGAAAATTTTTAATATGTTCATTCTACTTTTTGTTCTCCTCTCTTATATCTATTTTCAAAACTCTTCTTTCTTGTTATCATTCATATACAATCAATATTTTTAATTGCCAAAGAAGTTTTTGACTTATATCATGACATATTCTTATCAAAATATAGCAAAACTTGAATGTACTAAGATTCACACTAAACATTGTCTATTCTTTAATGCAAGCACAATCTATTTAAGTGATCTTGACGGAGATGGTTGAGGTGATGGTAGGTAATATGTAATAGTGGAGCTCATCATCAATAAATCTGTGAATGATAAATATTGTGTTTTCATCACCTTTCAATTTTTATTCATTTTATACTAATCTACATTGATAATGTCATATGATATGTCCCTGATGTTCCCTCAAGGCTCTGAACAGAATCTGTTCCCAGAAACTTGAAAGAGGGGAAATCTGTAGAGCAAAAGCTCTTCAGAAAAGTCTCTCTCTCTCTCTCTCTCTCTCTCTCTCTCTCTCTCTCTCTCTCTCTTCTCTCTCTCTCTCTCTCTCTCTCTCTCTCTCTCTCTCTCTCTCTCTCTCTCTCTCTCTCTCTCTCTCTCTTGGGAGGTGGACAGAGACAATATCCTTACGAAGTCCTTCAAAGGGACAACACCAGGCAATAAAAGAAAAAAAAAAATATCTCAATACCAGTCCGACAGGTGAGTTCTTTGTGAAATCTCTTGATTAGTTATAACATTGAAGTAAACTTATCAGAAGTAAATCTTTCTCTGTGAACTTATATATTGAAATGAATCTGCTTTGCTGATCAGGAATAATATCATTATTGTTAATCAATTTATTTCTCCATTTAATGATCAAAGTAAAGGAACATCAAAGTGAGCTGTTTATTGCAGAGATTCTGTCTTTTGTAAAACACTTGATCTTTGTAATGCCCTCATATATTGATGTTATTTTCAATTGCAGATCAGATGAACTGGTAGAACAAAAGACTGACTGACTGACTGACTGACTGGTGTATAGGGAGATATATTAGACCAGCGTCTGTCAGACCCATTGAGTCAACATCTGATCAGAAGAGAAGGAACACAGAGCTGAAGGACATTGGAGAAGAGAAAAATGTTATAATGTAGGATTTTTAAGGTAAGAAATTGGAGTTATTTTTTCTTAATGAATTGCATGAAATGGGTATGATAAAGAGTTACTACTTTTAAAAGAATTGAATGAAAAGAGTAATATTTTCAATTACTACTCATAATGAAATGAACCGAAGGAGTAATATTTCGAGTTAATATTTCAAATACATTTACAGAGAAGAGTAACGTTAACATTTATTACTTATATTCATATAATATGAATTTCGAAAAGAATGTATACAACTAGACTTATTTTGAATCTTTTAACTTTCGAGTATTTTCTTTATATAAACCAATATAAATTTGATTATGTTATTTATATATATATATATATATATATATATATATATATATATATATATATATATATATATATATATATATATATATATATATATATATATAATATATATATATATATATACGGTATATATATATATATATATATATATATATATATATATATATATATATATATATATATATATATATATATATATATATGAATATATATATATATATATATATATATATATATATATATATATATATATATATATATATATATATATATATATATATCTGCGTAAGACAGACACAGGTAGAATACATCGGGCGTGTCTCTCTTCTTCTCAAGCAGACAGACAGGAAGAATGGGAGGGAGGAACAAAGGAGTAATTATGACCAAATGTCTACAATAATTGCAGATTGTGGTTCTTTTTCTGTTATGTCTTTAATTAGTTAGTTTACAAAAAGAGAAGTAAACATTGTCTCTGGGTTTTCAGACAATTCATTATCATTTTTAGATAACAATAGCAAAAGGTAACTATATATAATAATATGAAGGTATTGTATTTATTTAATCAATTTAGCACTGATCCTTAAGCAAGTGGCAGTTAATAGTTTTGTTTTCCGAAGTATAATTTTGTATGTTTGTATAGTCTCCTTTTAGTGCTTGTATCAGCTAGTCCTTCCTCGCAAAGTCCTGAGCTACACCTTACCCAGGGTTTCAGAGGACAGGACCGACAAGGGAAGCTCCAAAGGAGGCCTCGCGGAACTGTGTGAATGATTTACTCACTCTCACTATGGCGGCTCCCCTGATCTAGGGCTTTTACTTAGGAGGATGGGCACTCTGCATCCATCAAGCACATGAGTGGGAGGGGCAAATTTCTGTTAACGGTTTTGCAGACATTATCTGCATTCTGGAACCAGAATCTGACATCAGGGTACAGCTCCCAGAAAGGTATATATTGCATATCTCTGATTGATGGCGGTAAGTACCAGAAGTAGTGGTTCCTTAACTTTGGTCTTCTTTAAAGTCATCTTCCTCATTTTTGTATAGAGTCTCATGTCTACAACTCCTTTATTTTACCATTTTTTATATTAGGTAATTGGTCAAGGCAAAATTATATTTATCAGAACTAAATAAGTTTCGATAAACTTACCTATTAAGTGTCTTATGTGTAACTTCCATCCTGTATAAAATTATATTTATTATTAAATCTATCTGCTTTGCCGCTACAAAATCTTATTGATTTAGTTGATCAATCTTGTTTGGCAATTTAGGATCAGCAAGATTTCTGTTGCAGAGATTTTATCTTTTGCAATGCGCTTGAAGTCTGTGATTGATGCTGTTTCTTTTCACAGATCAGATGTACTGGAAAAAAGGAGTCATACTGACTGGCTGACTGACTGGGTGAATAACTGATACACTGGGATATTGTTCATCCTCATCTGTTGGACTCAAGAGAAGTGGACATGTTAGACCATCTTCAGTCAAAGCCCCTGAGTCAACTTCTGGTGAGAAGAGAAGGAACATATAATATTGGCGGACATTGGAGAAGGAAAAAAAGTTGAGGTATGATTTTAAGGAAATACTTTTGGAGTTTCTCCAAATGAATTGAAGGAGAAAAATAAAACTTGCATTGATTGTTAATAAAGAATTGAATGCAAAGAATAAAATCATTTTCTTTTGGAAATTCTTTAAAAATTTTCTATAGTCATTATTATTATTACCATTATTGTTATCATTACTGTTATTCATGATGAAGAATATTTTTTTTGGAGAATCTACTACATTAGAATAATTCTCAAACCTTTTAATATTTGTTGTACTTAATTTATATTAATGTTTACTCTGTTTCTTTTATTTGGAAGTAGAAGTAATTCTCTTCATCAAGTCAGCAGAAAAAAAAAGGGGAAAGAGGTTGGATGTCTCACTCCTGCAGTACAGACAGACAGACAGATATGCAGAGAGGAACACACAAGTAATTATCAACAATAATTCCATTCCTCTCTTTCTCCAAATGTCTACAACCAATTACAACTTGAAGTGTTTTATATGTTTTGTCCTAAATTATTCTGTTGTTTCTGTTTCAGAGACAAAAGAAAACATTGATTTAGTATTCAAACATTCAACTTTTGTCTTTAGAAAATCATTAGAAATTAATAATTTCTAATAGGTTCAGTATGTGGATTTTACTAAATTGGTTTATCTTCAGTTATTAGGTATGATGCATTTAACATATATTTTAAAAAAAGAGAGATTAGTGTTATGTTTAAAGTATGATTTCAGGAGAATTATTTGATGAATTCCTTTTTTGGAAATTCGTCCATTTCTGACAATGGCGCTTGCATCAGCTTTCTAGTGAGAGGTCGTTCTAATACGTCAACTTTTTGGGGGATTTTATTCAGGAATCTGGGCAGTGTGCATACAGCTAGTAAAAAGAGTTTGTCTAAAGGCATTTTGAGATATCTTTCCTAAGAGCTGCAAAACTGCATGAGACTGTGAATGGTCGGAAATATATTCTGACAACAGGGAGCAAAAATAAAATAGGACACCTCCCAGTGTCTTCATCCCTTAAATCTTAGATTATATCGATAGCGGTGAGTACCAGACTCACTTATTCTTCAACTCTATCCTTTTCTAAAGTAATTCTTTGCAAAATCCTCTCATTCAATACTCAAATATTTTGCTCAAGATTGGGTCATTAGGCAATTGATATTTCTCCTTTTTTCGTCTTGGTTAATATTTTTGAATCATAAGACTTAGAATGATGAAGCCAATTGATTCTGAATTGTATTTTTGAATGTAATGAATATTTTGATTATTGAAATAAACATGGAATTTTTCCCTTTTAAAAATTATTCTCTCATACAGATAACCGGAAAGTCCTCGCAATTGCTATTTCATATCCGTCGTGAGAAGTCACAATCATTGAGATTATTCACTTGCAGGTTCACATCGGGTTTTCTCTGCCGACCACATATATTACTCTCCCTGAGAAACAAGACAAGGAAATCTTCTGCCCAACAAATCATCCTGAATCCGCTTGAGTGATCATTGCTGCCTCTTGGTTGATGGGAACTCGAAAGAACTCAACTGATCAGCAGTTTGGTCACCGTCTTAAGGTAAGTGCCATCGGTGGGTGCTTAGCGTTTGATTAATAGACAAGTGAGGTGACCCAAGTAATTGGTTAATGGTTGAGGTGACACATTAAAGGGATTATTCAATAAGCAGTACAAAATTCATAGCATTTAAAGGTATTAGTCTGCAATGAATACAAAAAAACTGGTGACATCAAGATTAATCAAGAAATAATAATAATAATAATAATAATAATAATAATAATAATAATAATAATAATAATAATAATAATAATAATAATAATAATAATAATAATAATAATCACGACAAAAAAGAGGGTTTCATATGATTTATTATATTGAAGAAGAGTTTTAACTTATTTATTTTTCTATCATATCTTTTGGTCTTTTCAATAGGTTTTGTTTTGTCCTGCTGCCTGAATCCTTTATGTACTGGTGACCTATAAAAATGACAGAATTTGGAAAATAATAAAATCAGAGAAACATCAAGGAATAGGATGTTAAATGAATCTGTGTCATCTTAAAAAAAGAGGATGTTTCTCTCTCAATTCTTAGTAGTTCTTTTATTCAATTTCCTTGCTTTAATTTAAAGTCTCTCTCTCTCTCTCTCTCTCTCTCTCTCTCTCTCTCTCTCTCTCTCTCTCTCTCTCTCTCTCTCTCTCTCTCTCTCAAATGTTTTAGCAGGTTATGAGCCTAGATAACTAATCTGTATTCATTATAAGCCAAGTTTCAAAACTATTTTTCTTTTGGCTTTGGACATTGATCGTTTCTTAATAGTTTTTTTTTCTTTTCCTCATTCGATCACTTGATATTCCTTTGTTTCTTCATTAATGGAATCAGAGACATTTCCAGAGAATGTCGTTGTGTGGATGATAGAGAGGTGTTGATGTGTAGAGTAATTTCCACCTCATTATTTTCTTCACTTATTCTTATTATTCTGATCATTATCATTTGATTAGGAAACCTGATTATGTTTGTTTGAATATCAGTATTTAATGTTCTCTTCAATTCTTTCCTCACTTCCTTCAATTCTTATCATATTCTTCTTCCTTCTCTCTTTCACTATCATTATTATTTTTTTCTCTTTAGAATAAAGATTTTCTCATCATCTCCTATGCCATATTTCGTTAGCTTTTTTGCTGAGTCATTGCACAAAACCAAAGTGTATTTCATAATGTTTTTTTCTTCTTTGCTCGGTAGGATGACTGATGAACAGATGTTCCATGGTTCGGTGGATTTCCTATGATATTCCGGATATTAAGGATCCCCAGAGCAATGAGGAAGACTGACAGTCCCTGAGGCGACAAATAAAAAGAAGAAGTTCAATATCATCTGACCCTTTAGTTATGAAATAAATGTCTGGAAATGTAAAATCACCAGATTTTAATTCATAGTCTGTCATTAAATGACTAAAGTTTAAGTAACTTTTTATAATGATTTGATTATAAAAATCACTTTGAGATCATAAAGGTCATTTGTTGATTGGGATGTGGTAATATATATATATATATTATATATATATATATATATATATATATATATATATATTTATATATATATATTTATATATATATATATATATATATATATATATATATATATATTTATATATATATATATATATATATATATATATATATATATATATATATATATATATATATATATATATACATGCAGAAGAACCACAGGGAAAATGAAAATACGGAATATACACTTAAGTGCTGACTAGTTTCGTGATACTTCCTCAGAGGACTCTGAGGAAGTATCACGAAACTAGTCAGCACTTAAGTGTATATTCCGTATTTTCATTTTCCCTGTGGTTCTTCTGCATCTGAGCATCACGTTTTCCTGTGATTTTTACGCATATATATATATATATATATATATATATATATATATATATATATATATATATATATATATATATATATATATATACATATATATATATATGCTATTGTTAGTGAACAATCAATATCTCTTATGAAAATTTTTTTTTTTTGGAAACTTTTATTATGTTCATTATAATGTTTGTTCTCTTCTCTTATATCTATTTTCAGAACTTTTCTTAAGTTTAATCACTTCAATATAATAAATTTTTTTAATTAACAAAGTAGTGTTTGACTTATATCATGACATATTCTTATCAAAATATAGCAAACCTTGAATGTGCTAAGATTCACTCTAAACATTGTGTATTATCTATTCATGTAAACAAAATCTATTTTAGTGATCTTGACGGAGATGGTTGAGGTGATGGTAGGTAATATGTAATAGTGGAGCTTATCATAAATAAATATGTGAATGACAAAAATTGTGTTTTCATCACCTTTCAATTTGTATTCATTTTATACTAATCTACATTGATACTTTCATATGATATGTCCCTGATGTTCCCTCAAAGCTCTGAACAGAATCTTGAAAGAGTGCAAGTCTGTAGAGCAAAAGCTCTTCAGAAAAAGTATCTCTCTCTCTCTCTCTCTCTCTCTCTCTCTCTCTCTCTCTCTCTCTCTCTCTCTCTCTGGGAGGTGGACAGAGACAATATCCTTACGAAGTCCTTCATAGGGACAACACCAGGCAATAAAAAAAAAAAAAAATATCTCAATACCAGTCCGACAGGTGAGTTCTTTGTGAAATGTCTTTTTCTATATATGATTAGTTGTAACTTTAAAGTAAACTTATCAGAAGTAAATCTATTTCTGTGAACTTATAAAATGGATCTGCTTTGCTGCTCAAGAAAAATATCATTATAGTTAATCAATATATTTCTCCATTTAATGATCCAAGTAAAGGAACATCATACTGAGCTGTTCATTGCAGAGATTCTGTCTTTTTCAAAACACTTGAACTTTGTAATTGCAGATCAGATGAACTGGTAGAACAAAAGACTGACTGACTGACTGACTGACTGACTGACTGGTGTACAGGGAGATTGTTCATCGTCATCTGCTGGACCTAAGAAAAGCCCCATTGAGTCAACATCTGATCAGTAGAGAAGGAACAGAGCTGAAGGACATTGGAGAAGAGAAAAATGGGATGATGTAGGATTTTTAGGGTAAGAATTTTTAGTTATTTTTTTCCTAATGAATTATATGAAATGGATATGATAAGGAGTTACTACTTTTGAAGAATTAAAATTTGTAGTTACTACTACTAATAATATGAGTAGAAAGAGCAATATATCAAGGTAGTATTTGTAATATATTTAATGAGAAGAGTAATGTTAACATTCAGGACTTATATTCATATTAAATATAAATATCGAAAATTTTATACAATTAGACTTATTTTGAATCTTTGCACATTCCAGTACTTTTTTTTTTTAAATAAAGCAATATCAAGTTTCATTTGGTTAAAAGCATTGAATATATATATATATATATATATATATATATATATATATATATATATATATATATATATATATATATATATATGCATGTATGTGTGTGAAACAGGCATAATCTTTTTCTCAAGCAAACAGACAGACAGAATATGAGGAAGGAACACAGGAGTAATTATGACCAAATGTCTACTATAACTGCAGATTGTGGTTCTTTTTTGTTTTGTCTTTAATTAGTTACTTTTCACAAGGACAAGTAAACATTGTTTCTGGGTTTTCAAACAATTTACTATTGTTTTTAGATAAGAGTCGTGAAAGGTATCTCCTTATAGTGTTTTTAAGGCATTGCATTTATATACTTGATTTACAATTGATTAATGAACAAGAGGCATTTGATAAATCTGTTTTCCAAAATAACGTTTTTTTTTTTTTTTTTTTTTTTTTTTTGTATATCTGTAGGGAAATGATCAAGTGAGAGCTTCTCTTCGGAAATTCCTCCGTCTCCTCTAATGGTGCTTGCATCAGCCCTTTGGTGAGAGGTCATCCGAACATGTCCCCCCTACCCTCAGTGAGTCCTTCCTCGCAAAGACCTGAGCTACACCTTACCTAGGGCTTCAGAGGACAGGATCGTTAAGAGAGGCTCCAAACGAGGCCTCGCGGAACAGGGTGCAGGGTTTATTCACTCTGACTCTCTGGTGGCTCTCCTCGTCTAGGGATTCTATTTTGGAGGATGGGCACTCTGCATCCATCAAGCACATGAGTGGGAGGGGCAAGTTTCTGTTAACGATTTGGCAGACATTATCTGCATTCTGGAACCCGAATCTGACATCAGAGTGTAACTCCCAGAAAGGTCTACATTGCCTATCTCGGATTGATGGCAGTAATTACCAGAAGAGTCATCTTCCTCTTCTTTTGTATAGAGTCTCCTGTCTACAACTCCTTTATTTTCCCATGTTTTATTTTTATATTAAGTAATTGGTCAATGCAAAATTATATTTATCAGAACTAAATAATTTTCGATAAACTTACATGTTAAGTGTCTTTTGTGAAACTTCAATCCTGCAACTAATGATATGTATTATTGAATCTATCTGTTTTGCATTACAGAATCATGTTAATTTAGTTGATCGATTTCGTTTGGCAATTAAGGATCAGAGTAAACATATATCAAAACAAGATTTCTGTTGCAGAGATGCGATGCGCTTGAACTCTGTAATTGATGCTGTTTCCGATTTTATATATCAGATGTACTGACTGACTGACTGACTAACTGATACATTGGGATGTTGTTCATCATCATCTGTTGGGCTCAAGAGAAGTTGACATGTTAGAACAGCGTCAGTCAACCTCTTGTGAGAAGAGAAGGAATTTATAATTGTGGCGGACGTTGAAGAAGAGATAAAAAGTTGAGGTACGATTTTAAGAAAAAGACTTCGGAGTCACTTGAATGAATTGAAGGAAAAAATAGAATTTGTACGTATTATTCTTAAAGAAACAAATGAAAAGAATAAAATTGTTTTTCTTTAGAAAAGTTTTGAAAATGTTTTCTATATTGTCATTATTATTATTATTATCTTTTTTGTATCATTACTATTATTCATTATAAATGATATATTTTCGAGAATATAATACATTAGAATAATGCTAAAACCTTTTTATATTCCAGTAATTTCTTGTACTTGATTTGATATTAATATTTCCTCTGTTTCTTTTAGTTGGAAGTAAAAGTTAATGTGTTCATTATATCAGCAGAAAAAAAGGGGGAAAGAGGTCGGATGTGTCACTCCTGCAGTACAGACAGACAGACAGACAAATATGCAGAGAGGTATACACAAGTAATTATTAACAATAATTCTATTCCTCTCTTTCTCCAGATGTCTACAAATAATTGCAACTTGAAGTGTTTTATCTGTTTCGTCCTAAATTATTGTTGTTTCTGTTTCAGAGATAAAAGTAAACATTAAATTAGGGTTTCAAACATTCAACTTTGGTCTTTAGAAAATCACTAATAGGTTCAGCATATTGATTTTACTGAATTGGTTTGTCTTCAGTCCTTAGGCAAGATGCATTTAACATATTTTAAAAAAAGGAGATTAGTTTTATGTTTATTTTATGTTTTCAGGAGAGTTACTTGATGAGATTCTCTTTGGAAATTCGTCAATTTCTTGCAAAGGCGCTTGCATCAGCCTTCTGGTGAGAGGTCGTTCCAATACATCAACTTTTTCTGGGATTTTATTCAGGTGTCAGGGCAGTCTGCATCCAGCCAGTACTTGGGCAGCAGTGGAGACAGTTTCCCATGAGGGATTTTGAGACATCTTTACTCTGAGCTGCAAAACTGCAAGAGACTGTAAATGGCCGGAAATAGATTCTGACATCCGAGAGCAACACTAAGATAGGTCACCTCCCAGTGTCTTCATCCCTTCACTTCTTAGATTATATCGAAGTTGGTGAGTACCAGACTCAGTCATTCTTCAACTCTATCCTTTTCTAAAGTAATCTTTCCTTTTCTTTGCATAAAACCTCTTATTTAAAACTCAAATATTTTGCTCAAGATTTGGTCATTAGGCAATTGATATTTCTCATTTTTTCGTCTTGGGAAACATTTATGAATTATAACACTTAGAATGATGAAGCCATTTGATTCTGATTTGACTTTTTGAATGTAATTACTGCTTTGGTTATTGAAATAAACCTGGATTTCTTTCCTTATGAAAATTAATCTCTCATGCAGATAAATGAAAGCTGAGAAGATACGACCCTTTATTCATTATCTGTCCCTTCAATTGCTATATTTTATCCATCATGAGAAGTCACAATCATTTGGATTATTCATTTGCAGGTTCACATCGAGTTTTCTCTGCGGACCAGATATATTTCTCTCCTTGAGAAACAAGACGAGGAAATCTTCTTCCCAACAAATCATCCTGAATCCGCTTGAGTGATCATTGCAGCCTCTTGGTTGATCGGAACTCGAAAGAACTCAACTGATCAGCAGTTTGGTCACTGTCTTAAGGTAAGTGTCATCGGTGCTTAACCTTTGATCAACAGACAAGTGAGGTGACCCAAGTAATGGATTAATGGTTGAGGTGACACATTAAAGGGATTATTCAATAGGCAATACAAAATTCATAGTATTAAAAGGAATTAATCTGCAATGAATACAAAAAACTGGTGACATCCAGATAAAAGAACAATTAATAATAATAATAATAATAATAATAATAATAATAATAATAATAATAATAATAATAATAATAATAATAATAATAATAGTAATAATAGTAATAATATTAGTAGTAGTAGTAGTAGTAGTATAAATAATAATAATAATAATAATAATAATAATAATAATAGTAGTAGTAGTAGTAGTAGTAGTATAAATAATAATAATAATAATAATAATAATAATAATAATAATAATAATAATAATAATAATAATAGTAGTAGTAGTAGTAGTAGTATAAATAATAATAATAATAATAATAATAATAATAATGATAATGATAATAATAATAATAATAATAATAGTAGTAGTAGTAGTAGTAGTAGTAGTATTATTAATAATAATAATAATATGATAATAATAGTAATAATAATAATAATAATAATTACAACGACAAAAAAGACGGTTCTATGAGTTATTACGATGAGGAAGAGATCTAACTTTGCTTTTTGCTATAATGTCTTTTAATATATTAACAGGTTTTGATCTGTCCTACTACCGCTAACCTCACCGTTCATGTAACGCCCATATTCGGAATTCGTACAATATGAGTTGATATTATCATTCATTAGGCATCCTTTTTTCTTTGTCAAGCTAAGAAAATTTAGCTTGGTGTTTTGTTTATATACTTTGAGCGCCATTGTGTGAAACAAGATATGCCAGCAATGTAATAGTAAGTGAATGCATATAATTCATCCATATGAAAGTGTCAAGAATGTTAGTGGATAGTCTTAAGTTAAGAAAGTTTTGCTGTAATAATAGATCTAGCTAAATTAGGATCTGATAGTTAAGGATTTTGGGATTAAAGTTTGAAGCAAGTTTCCACCAGATGTATCTCGGATGTTATTCTATTTTTCATTGAAATATAGTACTTATAATGCCATGAATGCTTACAGAAGTGATACCAAAGTTATAATTTGTTACATGTTGATACATTTAAGAATTGCCCTAACTATAAACATCGAGCCCTGCCTTCAAAGCCCTAGCCAGCATAGTTTTAGGCTAGCTAGGCTACTGAAAATATGTCAAGTCCAACAGGAAATACTTCAGGTTGTAATTTAAGGGTTAACATTTATACACAGCTTTGGGCTTGTAAGCAACAAAGAATGGATTATGAACTTGGCCTATTGGCCTAAGCTACTGTTGAAAATTTTAATAGGCTTAGCCTAGCTTTTATCATATGGGCTCTATTTGTTTGGGATAGGTTATGCCTGTAATAAGCTATATATTTTTGGGGCAGGTTACGCCTGTAATAGGATGTACTGTAAATGTTAGAGTAGGCTCTCCTATAGAAGGATTATATGGTGGGGTAAGCTATGCCTGTAATATTACCGGGATGTACAATAGTCCATAACAATTTCATTATACCAGAGAATTATTTGGCTTTACTTCATCTTTTTAGCTAGGAGGGCCTTGTCGCCCTTAAAATCCCTCATGAATAAAATGTGTTGGCTATGAATGTCATAACCACATTAAATATTCTATTTGAATTTCAATACCTAGGCTATACTATGGAATTGTTTTGATTATACAACTGAAATTCCATGTCCATATCTGATACTGTATTATAGATCATGGTTGCTCATTTAAATTGCCTTTAAATTTTAATAATATTTATTTATTCATTAATCCTATAGTGCCGATTGATTTATGTGATAATATTCCTGCAACGCTTACTTCACAATGGAACATGTTTTTTGTTTTAGATTAAATAGTTTTGTCTATAGGTTATTTCAGTCACATCATCTTTAGCATATTTGATAACATTATAAAATCTTTATTTGATTATTCTGTGGCTATATGTAATTTTTCCTTCCTTTTTCTGCGTTTTCCAGTTAAAACAGTATATATTTTGACCATAAGTCAAGATTGATAAGCTTTTGTATCAA
This sequence comes from Palaemon carinicauda, assembly GCF_036898095.1. Lineage (NCBI taxonomy): Eukaryota > Metazoa > Arthropoda > Malacostraca > Decapoda > Palaemonidae > Palaemon > Palaemon carinicauda. Next base: position 63,495,094 of record NC_090758.1, on the reverse strand, counting down.
GTAATACCTTGCCAGCAATAAAAATAAACCTCTTATGCACCAAGGAAACGTTTTTATTATTAGCCTTTCTTTGGCATTTTAAAACCAATATATTCCCCTTACACTTTGGGTGTAATATTTGTAGTCTCTTAGATTTCATCTTCAAGTATTGAACCATATCTGGACTTTTCAGTGATGCCAGCATGATCACACATTAAGCCTCTGATGAGGACGTGTTGTTCATCTTCTATGGTGTTGGCATAGGCCAATGAGCAAAAGAGAAAGTTGCTGTCTCCTTCAATGACCTTAACTGGAAGTGGTTCACCGGTTTTTTTTTTTATTTTCTTATTTTCTTCTAGATTGATCTGACTTCTTTTAAAATTTCATGCATCCACCAGAATTGTTGTTGCAGTTACCTTGGATGACGGAAGATGGACGCTTTCTCTTCACATTTGCGGTTTTTTCTCCCTGTCATTTCCAGAATGTTTAGGGTACGTATTTGATACAAAATAACTCTTTCACTTTCTTCTTTCCACTGAAGAGCATCACGACAATCAACTCAAGGCACACGAGACTGTTGAATAATTTCAAACTATATCCATTTGAGTGAGGAGTCATTTCAAAGAAGCAGAGAGTCAACTGATTGATATACCTGAAGCTAAGGAACAACTTGATGTGCCCATGACTGAATTAAGTGTGTTTGAAGTCTAAGCCATCCTTAAAACCCTGAAGAGATGAAAAGCCCTGAATACGATGGACTAACTGCTGAGATGATGTTGTCTCAAGATGAAATGAGTCCCAGAATACTTACAAGATTATTTTGTAGGATATAGCATGAAGAGGCAAAATGAATTGAATGGAAGTTAGAAGTGTTTGTGGAAATGGCAAATAGAAAGGAGACCTGACCGATAGCAATAATTACAGAGGAATCACACTTACGTCTATAGTCAAGAAAATATATAGTATGTTCAATCTAGAGAGACTAAAAAGTAAAATTGATGAAAAGCTGAGAGATGAACAGGCAGGATTTGGGAAAGGTAGAAGTTGAAATAGAAAAGTTTAAGGCCGAGGAAAGAGAAAAGGAGAGGTAGCATGAGATTGCCATGAGAGACACAGGTTCCTCTTCTTCCCCTCCCCCTTCCTCAAATAGGTCAGTAACGACTGCTATTAATTTAGCGCAGGCTCTCAAATTTGTGCCTAAATTTGAGGAAAACAATATAGCAGAGTGTTTTGTATCGTTTAAGAGGATTGCAGCAAGGTTGGAGTGGCCCAAGAGTATTGGACCACTCTTATACAAAGCAAATTGGTTGGAAGACCTCAGAGGGTGTATGTAACTCTGGAGGAGGATCTGTCATCAGATTGTGAGTGTGTGAAGGCTATCGTCTTGAAGGCCTATGAGTTAGTCCCTGAAGCCTATAGGCAACTCTTCAGGAACTTAGAAAAAAGTAGGGAACAAACTTTTATTGAATTTGCAAGGTGGAAGGAACAATATGCTAGTGATTGGCTCAAGTCCAAGGAAGTGGTAGATTTTGAGAAATTGAAGGAATTAATGTTGGTGGAGGAGTTTAAGAGGTGTGTCCTGGATAAACTGAAGATCCACCTCGAAGAGTTAAAACTCGAGACCGTTCAGGAGGTAGCCATCGCTAGTGATGAATATTATTTGTCTCATAGGAGTGAGTTAAGGGGAGTAACGACAAATGTGAAGTCTAGTTGGGGTAAAGTAGGTAGGGATAATAATTCTAACAATAATAATGGAGGGATGTTTACTAGAAATAATTATAGAGGTAATGATCAGGGTAATGCGAATCCTAATATTAATTTTTCTCCTAACAGAGGTAATAGACATAATATATACAATCCAGAAAAATTGAAGATATTGACGTGCTTCTTTTGCAATAAGAAGGGGCACGTAAAGAGCATGTGTTATGCGTTTAGAAAATCGCAAAATGCTAATGGGTGTGGAAGAGAGAGAGAGAGAACCTATCCCAACAAGGTTCACTGACCAATGACTACCTGGCTGTTTTGATAAGTATTTGTCCTTCGGTAGTGTCTCTTCCGCAAATTCATCCGAGAAAAGACGAGTACGTATTTTGCGTGATACTGGAGCAGCTGAGTCTTTGATCCATAGGGAGGCATTGCCGTATTGTCTGGTTTCCTGATACGGTAAAGTCTTATGCTATTGAAAATTTTAATTTAATTTGCCCTTCCTTTGCAGGGAATTTGAAATTGGCCATCGTTGATAAATTTCCGGTTAAAAATTTTGATGTTGTGATAGGGAATGATGTTGCTCTTAAGAATAATACCTATCCCATATTGATAAATCCTGATAGTGAGGTAGCAGCATTTACTCGTTCTGGTGCTAGAATTGTTGACGCTGCAGAGTCAACAATTGATCTAGATCTAAATAGTTTAGAATGTAGTGATAGCGTAGTTGTATATCTTGGGATTTTGAAGGACAAACTGAATTGGACTACTGAAGACCTTATCAAAGCTCAGAAAAGGGATTTTCGGGATCTCCCTATTAAGTCAGGTGAGGTGTCTGATATAACTGGTCCTAAATTTAGGATAATCAATAATGTTTTATATAGGTTGAGTAGGCCTATGGAGGCTGATAATATTGATCATGAAATTTTGAAATAGATAATGGTTCCCTTTGTTTACAGGAATGAGTTGATATCATTGGCGCATGAAAGTGGTTTGGCCGGATATTTTGGCATTCATAAGACTTCCGGCAAGTTGATAATGAATTATTATTGGCTGAAGTTGAAAACTGACAAAGTAAATTTGTCAATAGCTGTGATACCTGTCAGAAGGTTGGTAAACCCAATCAGCTTATTCCAAAAGCGCCTCTATGTCCTATTTCAGTGGTTTCCGAACCTTTCTAGGAGATCATTATTGAAGTTGTTGGACCATTACCAAGGACTCGTAGTGGAAATCAATATATTTTGACTATCATGGATAGAATGTCTCGATATCCCAAGGCAATACCACTACGTAATATAAACACTGTTAAAATTGTAGATGTACTAATTGACTTTTTCACCAGGTTTGGGATGCCTAAAATAATCCAATCGGATTTTGGTTCTAAATTTGTTACTAGGCATTTCAGAGATAAAATGGCAGTTATATATAAAACATGTGACCTTTTCTCCATATCATCCAGAAAGTCAGGGAGCTCTGGGGAGATTTAATCAAACCCTGAAATCAATGGTAAAGAAGTATTGTTTGCTCAATGGTTCTGAATGGGATAAAGAATCACCTTATTTGTTGTTCACATTTCGTTCCATCCCAAGTCAGTCTATAGGTTTTTCGCCTTTCAGCCTTGTGTTTGGCCAATGTGTTCGAGGTCCTCTCGATGTTGTTCGAGAGTCCTGGGAGGAGACGTCCCTAGGATCAATTTCTTAGCTTATGTGTCTAATCTAGGTGATAAGTTAATTAAGGCTTGGAAATTTGCAGGTGAAAATTTGTGTAGCCATAAAAAAAATGAAGTACTTTTTTGATAAACGTCTAAAGCACGTGACTTTGCGGTAGGCAGCAAAGTTTTGGTTTTGTTACCAATTCTAGGAAATCCATTGAAAGCTTCTTTTTCCAGTCCTTGGAAAATTTTGAAAAAAATTAGTGAAGTTAATTATTTAGTAGAGACTCCCGAGAGTAGGAAACCTTTTCAGTTTTGTCACGTAAATATATTGAAGGCTTATATGGAACGGGAGAAAGTGGCAACCATAGGGAATGCTGTAGTTTCCGAGAACGATAACCATTTTTCTTTTTCAGATGGTGAAAGTATTATGATAATTGTTTTAATGGAAGGGAATGGCGTTTGCATAATGAGAATTCTTTGAAAATATTTTCTAGAATAGTTTCTCAGTTAAGAAATGAAGAACAAAGGTCTTTAATGAAATTGGTATTTAATTATATGGAATTATTTTCGGATGTACTGGGAAGGATTTCTGTCCTTGAGCATGACGTGAATGTAAGTAGCACCACTCCTGTGAAACGATCTCCTTACAGGCTGGATCTCTTCTAAAATGAGGCTGTAGCGAAGAAAGTTGATTATATGTTTAAACATGACCTTATTGAACCTAGTCAACGTCCTTGGTCATCACCTGTTGTATTGGTAAAGAAACCCGACGGGGATTTCAGGTTATGTTTAGATTACCGTAAATTGAATGAATTGTCTAAATCTGATTGTTATCCACTGCCTCGAATTGAGGATTTCATTGATCGTATGGGTAAGGCCAAATACATTAGTAAATTTGATATGCTGAGATGCTATTGGCAGGTTCCTCTTTCGAAGCGAGCAAGGGCCTTGTCTGCTTTCGTAACACCAAAGGGACTGTTTCAATGTAAAGTGATGCCGTTTGGTATGAAGAACGCGGCTGCCACCTTTCTGAGGTTAATGAATACTTTAGACTATGGTTTAGAAGGGTGTGTTGTTTATATTGATGATATGGTTATTTATAGTGATGATTGGGAAACAAATTTAAAACATATTAGGGCACTGTTTGAGGTTTTGAAGAAAGCAGGTTTAGTAATTAATTTAAAGAAAAGGGAATTCGCAAAGGAGAGGGTTGTATATTATGGTCATGAAGCTGGTGATGGTAAAGTGGCTCCTATGCAAGCAAACATCGAATGTATTGAAAAAATGTTAGTCCCTAAGTGCAGGAGGGATGTCAGGAAATTCCTTGGTATGGGTGGTTACTACTGAAGTTTTGTTATAGATTTTTCTGACATCACTGATCCTTTGACTAATCTCTTAATAAAGAAGGTAGCTTTTGTCTGGACTGATGAAACACAAGGGCATTTGATAATTTGAAAAGAGTACTAATTAATTTCCCTGTCTTGAGGGCTCCTGGTTTTGACCTTCCTTTTTTACTTGTGACGGATGCAAGTGACATAGGCGTAGGAGTGGTGTTGTTGCAGAATAACGAAAAGGGAGTTTCTCATCATGTCGCATTCTTTTAAAAAAAGTT
>NC_090758.1:63472645-63480145 GCF_036898095.1 Palaemon carinicauda | reverse complement strand
TAAAGAAATATTGATAATATTCTCTATGATTTTAATAAAATTATATATATAATATATATATATATATATATATATATATATATATATATATATATATATATATATATATATGTGTGTGTGTGTGTGTGTGTGTGTGTGTGTATGGATATATGTATAGATCGATATATATATATATATATATATATATATATATATATATATATATATATATATATATATATATATATATATATATATATATATATATATATATATAATAGATATATATATATATATATATATATATATATATATATATATATATATATATATATATATATATATATTTTTCGGCTCAAGCCATGTTGTCCTGATGGAAGTTCCTATAGGGTAGCTTCCTAGGGTATATTACAACTACGGCGATATTCCCAGAGAATTTACCTTAAGGTACCCTGAATTCTAACTCCTGGAGCGAATATCCCTAATGAAAGGGATATCGCGACATATCAGAGGACGTATTCTTGACACGCCACATGGCAATCTGCACCCCAAACAGAGATAACACATCGAAGGGGTCAATTGGCAAGAAAACGAAAACGAGAAAGAAAAAGGGGGAGCCGCTCCTAAGGCTCCCTCTTCTCCCGTTTCGTAAGCGTGCATTGCGCCAATCCTGGCGCCATCTGTATTCCTTTTTCCGTAGCTTAACAACTCGGTGTTTTTTCCTGTGTTTCTAGCAAATCTTGGATTTATTCATCTTTTCATGGCTTCTCCAACTTTGTCTGCCTCTGATAAGTTGAGAACCATTTCTTTTATGTATAAATGTAGGCTCTTGGTAATTTTTAAAGTGATTAATAGTAATAATCTTTGTTACAAGAGCCGTTGCCTACCGGAGGCGTCATGGACGCTGTCGCTCGCTAGGTATGAGTTTTAGTTAGCCAGAGCGACATTCCCGGTTGTTTTGCTTTAATAAATTTTAGCTATTTAGCGTTACATAGGATTTCCTTTCTCGTGCTTTTAGTATTATTTATTTTGGCGAAGTATTCGCCATCTCTGGCCTACGCTAGGCCGTGTAGCCTAGTCGTTTGGTCCTAGTACTTTCCTACTTGATTTTGGATTTCCAAGTGTTTTAAAATCTTATTGAAGCTTTAGGCTGTTTTTTTATACATTTAAGACTATGTTGATTATTTCCAAGATAGTATACGAGTGAGTTTCGGTAATTTAGGTAATCGATTCTCTTGGTGCCTAGGCTAAGTTGCTTATAGAGCCTTAGTATACTTTCTCATACTCCCCGGTTGCTTTCTTTTCTTCGGAGAAGGTATGCAATCCCTTTCCCTCTGTTTAAGCCTTGGGCTTAACCCTAGTGGTTTATCTGAATTAACTTTCGATATAACTATACTGGGGTGTTACTGTACCCCCCTGTTCCAGTAAGTCTGGCTTCAGAGAGGGACAGAACATCAGAGTTTTTTAGTCTGAGTCTGTGTTTGTCTGGCTTGGTGTAGAGTCTCCCTCGCTGGCCTGACACAGACATAGGGGGCTTAGCCTCCTTAGGTCACTGCTGAAGGTTTCTGTACGAGATGATTCCTTCTTTTGTGATCTAACAGACTAGTCCTTGTTGCTGTTCTCGGTGGGAGGATAAGATCCTTTCCCTGGGAGTAGCAACACCTTCCTTGCTTTGGTTCAGTGGGGGTTGGCAAGTATTGCTGGCCTCCCTCCTTGGATCTCCCTTAGGCTAAGATGAGTTTTCTTGGCTGCAGGTGATTCTTCACTAAAGCAAGGTTGGTAGGACCCTCTTTTGTCCCTTCCCCCTCTATCTCCGTAATGGCCTAGCCATTACAGTACTGTACGTCTTTCTACATCTGGACCTAGGATAGGTGAGGATGTGGAATTGACTCAGTCTCTTGCCGGCCGGCAGAGTATGCCGGCCGGCAGAGTATGCCGGCCGGCAAGGGTCTTCTGCTTTGAGTGCTGACCGGACCTCCCTTGGTCCCTCATCCATGTCTGCCTGTAGAGCAAGACGGCAATGGTCAGGAAGCCTGAATTAGATTCTCCCCTTCCATATATGCACTCTTTCGGATTGCCGGGCTTGGAGGTAGTTTACGCTCTTATCCCGACATCCATTCTGTTTTCTTCTAGTGCTGTACCCGACCCGGCTGCCGGCCTATGAGGCCGGCAGCCGGGAAGTCGTAGTCCTCTGGTTCTTTTGCTGCTGGCCGGCATCGGTTGTTTACCTTTGCCGGCCGGCTATTGTCACCCCTTGTCTGCCGGTCGCTAGGAGCAGTGGCCGGCAGCCGGGTACTACCTTGTGTAGTTGCCGGCCGACATTGGCTGTTGCCGGCCGGCACATGCATTTGAACCAGCGTTCTGCCGCCTTATAGCTGTTAAGTAGTATACTTTAAAGCTAGTTATACTTGCCGGCCGGCACATTACCTTCTATACTGTACCAGTATTCTTCAGTATAACATATACTGTAGGAAGAAAACTATAGTATAGTTTTGGTACAGCACTGTGTGTTCTAACACTTTTGTGTTGTCTTGCACAGCCCTTTGGTGTTGCCTTACAGATAAGAAAGTGAGTTCTTTCTTGTCTATTATCCGGTATTTTAAAATCATACCTTAGGTGTGAGCTACACCTGTTTCCTCTGGAAACTTTCATTGGTTACTCAAGGACAGATTAACCATACGATTTTATTATCTGGAAGGCTACAACAATTGGTTGTGAAGGAAACACAAGTGTGTGTCTTTCCTTTCTGATTTGTTATGCTAAACTGTGCATATCCAGTGATACGTAGTTCACTTGATACTCATGGAAATTTCTTCTCTTTACAGGAGGACCCTCCGAAGTGCGGAAGTGTTTTCTGCAACGTCCGCAGTAAGAACCTCTGCGGACATGAGTTTTGTAGGAGGCACGCAGCATGCTCTGTCTCCAAGGGTGATCTCCAGTATTGGGACCCTCAGGTATGTACCGTGTGCACTAACCTGATTACTGAGGCCTTTGATTCCCCTAGGACGGCGGAATCAAGGGATATAGCAAGGGAGAAGCTTCGTACCTGGGTAAGGGGCTTCCAGAAGAAAACCTCTGGACCTTATCTTCCAAATGAGAAGATGAGGGCTTACCTTTTCCCTAGGGCATCACCTGATGCAGTGATTCCCCAGCCTCAAGAGGAGATCCCCCAAGTTCAGATCCAGGTGGATGCTGAAGTTGCGGTCGCTTTGCAAGACATCCAGTTGGACGACAGGATGTCTGACGTGTCCGAGCGTCTGGAGGAAGACCTCCTGGCAGGAGCCAAGGATGATGTTCAAGCCCCAGACATTGTAGAGGAAGAGGTCAACGAGGTGTCGGCTACTCCGGTTCAGATCCCTGAGCCTATTCCCTCAACATCGTCCGCTCTCCCAGTAGAGCTGGGACAGGCCCTCTCCTCCATTGTTGGAATGATCCAACAAATGCAAAGGGAGAATCAGGAGAAGGCGGCTGCAATGGAACTGCAGATGCAGAGGCTTGCAGCATCACATGGGACCCAGAAAAAGCTCAATGTGAAAGACCTTCCCTTGTGCTCAGATGCTAACCCGTGGAGGTATGCTGAGCACATGCCGATGACGACTGGAAAGATCGTCATGTCGGATAAGTAGGGTTCAGTTCCCCTAGAGGAGGTGTAATTCTGGCCCAGCAAGGGGTCATACCCGCACTGTTATGTCCGTCTGAGGAAGGAACCAGCTTCAAAGGAGGAGACAGAGCCGAAGGAGGTCATAGTGACGGACCATGCTAAGGCTCAAATGTTGCTTTCATCTTCGATGAAAGAGAGGGGCTTCACGAACTCAAAGGTAGCTGCATTGAGTAAGAAGCTCCCTTCCTTTGTGTCCTCTCCTGCTAGAGCCTTCCCCTTTTTACAGAAAGGGTTTGCGGCTGTATTAAAAGCAGTCGAGGCCAGCAAGCCTTGCCCCTCCCTGGAGGAGTGTAAACCCTTGTCGCTGGCCCTGCCTATGGACCACAAGGACTGGAAGGACGTCCATCTTACCTTCTCAGTCGGGAAGTTGGAGGCTGATATTGCCGGACGTCAGTTCGGTGAGGACCTCCCTAAGCTGTCTGACTTTCTTTTGCGGAGAGAGCTCGAGACAAAAGAAAGACTGGCTGCCTCAAGGTCTCTTCAGACCACTCTTGAGACGATGGCAAGCGACCCCAAGGTCCATGAAATGTTCATGGTAGTGGCCAAGACTCATCTGGCCACAGTGACGAAGGATCTTTATAGCTTCGTCAGGGTGAGGAGAGCTTGTAGGGAGTTCGTGTTCACCTCGGCTACGGTGAGGCACGAGCCAAGGAAGCTAATCTCCTCCAACATTTGGGGCAAAGACCTTTTCCCTAGCGAACTGGTCAAAGAAGTTGTTGATAAGGCCGCCACGGAGAATAGAAACCTTCTCCAGAAGTGGGGCCTGGCTATCAAAAGAAAGTCTTCCCTGGATGAGGGTCCTCAACCACAGAGGAAGACTATGAGGACTAGGCTGCCATCTCGGCCAGCCAAGCCACTTAGACAACAACAGCAACTCCAATTGCCATTGCCTTCAGTGCCCCAGATGGTGGCAAAAACCCCGACCACATTCCAGTGGGTACCCCAGGCCGTGTCGACACAGTCCACGGCATTCAACCCAACGTTCGAAGGGCAGTCAACTTCCTTTCGAGCAAAGCCTAGAGGAGCAGCCAGAGGCTCGTCTAGGCACCCCTCAAGGGGAAGGGGATTCAGGGGTGGTCGCAGTCAGGGAGGCAAGACCTCAGGACGGCAGTCCAAGTGAGATGATGCCGGTAGTAGGGAGACTTCAGAATTTTCGGGATCGGTGGACCTTCGATCCCTGGGCCCACAGCCTACTCAAGAATGGACTGGGCTGGAGCTGGTACAGCACTCCAACCCCGTGCCCTCGGTTTTTCCAACACTCCACCCCCGTTCTGGAGGAGTACATCCAAGAACTGTTGGAGAAAAAAGTGATCCGAAGGGTGAAGTCCATCAAATTCCAAGGGAGGCTGTTTTGTGTTCCCAAGAAAGACTCGGAAAAACTCAGAGCCATTCTGGACTTGTCGCCACTAAACAAGTTCATAGTGAACTGCAAGTTCAAGATGCTAACACTGCAACACATAAGGACCTTACTGCCCAAGAGGGCATATACCGTCTCCATAGACTTGTCAGACGCCTATTGGCACGTTCCAATCAACCGTCGACTCTCTCTCTACCTAGGGTTCAAGCTACAACGAAGACTATACGCCTTCAGAGCCATGACATTCGGGCTAAATTTAGCCCCAAGGATCTTCACGAAGCTTGCGAGCGTAGCTCTCAAACAATTACGCCTAAAGGGAATTCAGGTAGTAGCCTACCTGGACGACTTGCTGGTGTGGGCAGCATCCAAGACAGAATGCTTGCAAGCTTCCAGTCAAGTGATCCAGTTCCTAGAGTATCTAGGCTTCAAGATCAACAGAAAAAAGTCTCCACTTTCTCCATCTCAAAAGTTCCAGTGGCTGGGAATCCACTGGAACCTAATGTCACACCGTTTCTCCATCCCGGCGAAGAAAAGGAAGGAGATAGCGGGTTCTGTCAAGAGACTTCTAGTTTCCGAAAGGATATCAAGACGCGAACAGGAGAGAGTACTGGGTTCTCTCCAGTTTGCTTTGGTGACAGACCCGGTGCTAAGAGCACAGCTAAAGGATGCAACCGGAGTTTGGAGAAGTTATGCATCAAACGCGCGAAGAGATCTGAGAAGACCAGTTCCGCTTCGGCTACATACTCTTCTCAGGCCTTGGTCCCAAGCCAGACATCTAATGAAGTCGGTTCTTCTTCAGCCACCTCCCCCGTCGGTGACAATTCACTCAGACGCCTCGAAGGAGGGATGGGGAGGTCACTCTCATCGGAAAGAAGTCAAGGGGACTTGGTCCAAGCTATTCAAGACCTTTCACATAAACTTTCTAGAAGCTATGGCAGTGCTCCTTACCTTAAAGAAAGTCTCCCCGCGTCACTCGATCCACATAAGATTGGTGATGGACAGCGAGGTAGTTGTGAGATGCTTGAATCGACAAGGATCAAGGTCACCACCTCTCAACCAGGTGATGTTGGCCATCTTCCGATTGGCGGAAAAGAAGAAGTGGTACCTGTCGGCAGTTCACATTCAAGGAGTCCGCAATGTGACAGCGGACGCTCTATCCAGGTTCACACCGATAGAGTCGGAATGGTCCTTAGACGCAGGATCATTCTCCTTCATTCTGAGTCAAGTCCCAGAACTGCAGATAGACCTCTTTGCGACGAAAGACAACAAGAAGTTGCCCCTGTACGTGTCCCCGTATGAGGACCCCTTAGCGGAAGCAGTGGACGCGATGTCCCTCGACTGGAACAGATGGTCCAGGATTTATCTGTTCCCTCCTCACAACCTTCTGTTGAGGGTCCTCAACAAACTGAGATCCTTCAAGGGGGTAGCGGCAATAGTGGCCCACAAGTGGCCGAACAGCGTGTGGTTCCCCCTGGCATTGGAACTACGGTTGAAGTTTCTACTGCTACCAGATCCAGTTCTGACCCAGCGAGTCCAGAAGTCGACTGTCTGCGCTTCATTACAGAAAACCCGGACCCTGCAGCTCATGATTCTCTCTCCCTGTCGGTGAGAAAGCGTTTCGGGATTTCGAAAGCCAGCATAGACTTCCTAGAGGAATATAAGTGCAAATCTACTAGAAGGCAATATGAGTCATCTTGGAGAAAATGGGTGGCCTTTGTCAAGGTGAAGAATCCGCAGGAGATCTCGACAGACTTCTGCTTATCTTTCTTCATCCACCTCCATGGTCAAAGGTTGGCAGCTAACACTATTTCAGCGTGTAAGTCTGCTTTGACAAGACCCATTCTATATACCTTCCAGGTCGACCTTGCTAACGAGATCTTTAATAAAGTTCCGAAAGCCTGCGCTAGGCTCAGACCTTCAGCACCTCCAAAGCCCACTTCATGGTCTTTAGACAAAGTTCTTCATTTCGCTTCTCTGTTGAGCAATGAGCAGTGTGCGTTAAAGGATTTGACCCAATAAGTTATTTTCCTATTTGCACTCGCGTCCGGGGCCAGGGTTAGTGAGATTGTAGCCCTCTCGAGAGAGGTAGGTCGTGTTCAGTTCCTGGATGGGGGAGAACTGAACCTGTTTCCGGATCCTACGTTTCTCGCCAAGAATGAGTTACCCACCAACAGGTGGGGTCCCTGGAGAATCTGCCCTCTGAAAGAAGATGCATCTCTATGTCCAGTAGAATGCCTAAAGGTCTATCTTCGTAGAACTTCAGACTTCAAGGGTGGTCAACTATTCAGGGGAGAAACATCCGGCTCAAATTTATCTCTGAATCAACTCAGAGCGAAAATCACATATTTTATTCGCAGAGCGGATCCTGACAGTACACACGCAGGTCACGATCCGAGGAAAGTTGCCTCATCCTTAAATTTCTTTAATTGTATGGATTTTGAACATCTCCGTTCATACACTGGCTGGAAGCCTTCCAGAGTGTTCTTTCACCACTATGCGAAGC
>NC_090758.1:63450145-63465145 GCF_036898095.1 Palaemon carinicauda | reverse complement strand
TAAAATTAGTATTCGGGAGAGCTAGGATATTATTATTATTATATAGCTCAGAATCGTGGTCAACAGGTAATGTAAAACAGATAAAAAAACAGTATAACCAGCTAAACCAGTTTTTACTTGGATTTAGGAGCAATAAAAGTATAAATATTTGTTTATTAGAAGCCGGCATTTCCCCACTCAGTCACATAATCCCTAACAAGAGAGTTAATTTTTTAAGGTCCAAAGTCTATGTAAACAACACTGAACAATCCTTTGTATATATTTATGAATTATGTCTAGAGAATAACAACAACGCACTTACAGTTATGTCTAGATTTATGTCTAGATATCTGGAACATCACATCAGTTCTAATGTATCTGTTGATATAGGGAATCTTATAAACGCCAGAAGTTCACAATGTACTAAATATAACACTTATGCAAGTGAACAAAACGTGACAGTGACGATACTCCCTGTATATACAACTAGTTTGTTTATTCCCGTTTTTTGCGAGACTCCTTTGGTCGCCTCAAACTAATGTCCCATAATATAAGGATCAAGACAGGTCGCTGGAGTTGCTTGCCCTATGAAGCGACTCCAGCGATGTAACAATACTAGTAACCAATCTGAAATACATGTTCCCGCATTGTCACAACGAGTTTGCGCAATTCAGACGGTGTCGGGCCGACTTGGCCACGCCATATAAATACTGGGCCTCTCCAACACCTGGTCATTTTGGTTGGCTTTGGAAGAGACAACATGCTTAATGTCAGAGATAAAATCATTGCAGAGGAAAAGATACCCATACTTGGCAGCTGGTCTATCCATTTTTGAAGAGTAGCAGAAAAGGCTGGCAGGGGCAGAAGAGGGAGAAAAGGCTACCCCACATCGAAGAAAGACACAAATGAAATTGTGGGTCAGGGAATGCTTAACCAGAAGACAGGAGTTTGGAGCATATGACTGTCTACTGACTGAACTCCAAAAGGAAGATCAAAGGTGATACGATAAATACCTCAGAATCACAGCTGACCGGTTCCTAGATATGATTGAGAAGTTAACCCCTCTCCTCCAGGAGCAGTCCACCTTCATGAGGGAACCGATTCAAGTTGGACTCAAGCTGGATATTACTATCCAAGTCTGTGATACAGCTTTAGGGTTGAAGCAAGTACCATTTGCAAGCTCATACCCGAGGTGTGTAAAACCATCATCACAGTCTACAAGAAGGAAGTGCTGAGCTAGCTGCCCCAAAACTGTAGAGGAGTAAAAGGAAGTTGCTGCCAGGTTCAGCTCCAGATGGAATTACCAAAACTGCCAGGGGGCGGTGGACGACAAGCACATTGCCATAAAGAAGCCACCTAATGCTACCTTTTACTACTACAACTACAAGGGCTTCCACAGCATTGTACTGATGGCAGTGGCAGATGCTACCTAAAAGTTCCTCTACATGGATGCTGGGAGAGAGGGTGGTGCGACGGATGGAGGAACATGGAGTATTTGTTCCCTGCATGATGCTGTAGAAGAGAACAGAACTGGAGTGCCTCGACCTGAATCACTCCCTAATGATGACCAGCCATTGCCCTATTACTTCGTAGGTGATGAAGTCTTTGCTCTCCAAATCTGGATGATGAAACCATTTCCCCATCGGTTACAGGTACTAAGAAAATGCATATTTAGCTACAGGTTGTCTCGTGCCTGACGTGTCGTGGAGAATACCTTTCGAATTTTGTGTCAAAGGTTCCATTACTTCTTCACGCTGATGCATCAGCACCCCAACACCATCAACCTGATTACCAAGTGCGCTTGTATCCTGCACAACCTCATCCTCATCAGATACCCACACTCAATTTCAGAAGTGGACTGCAAAGATCTGGACACACATGATCTAATAATGGGGGATGGAGGACTGACTGACACCTGTAAAAGAAACGATTTTTTTAATTTGTTTTTTTGTTGCCCTTTATTTTTGGATTTCTTATTCTCTGCTTTTTCGTTTATTTTTTCTTCACTTTATTTTAAAGTGTTTTAAAATAAGAAAGCATTTTATTAACATGAAAACTACAAACAACAAATATGTACAAGTATCACAGTCCAACTATTTACAAATATTTAGAAGTGTCTCATCTCAGTCATTGTCCTTGCTGGTTCTGGTACTGCTGCGTAGGGATACCCAATGGACTGGGTGGTGTGTTGAGTTCCTAGGAGGTGTAGAGGGATGAGGGTGAAATGCCCTCTTCTAGGTTGTTGTCGATGGATCCCGGGGTCAGGAACGGGAAGCTGAGTGGTGTCATAGGTGTCTGGAATTTGGCTGACAGCGACAACACTGAAGGTGTTGGTGAAGGAGCCTGGACAAGGGTGGCTGACGGTGCAGGTGGAATCCCTGATTGCCCCTCCTTGATACGGGGTTAGCAGGACTGGCCTGAAGACTGTAGTGACAGGGGGTGGCTTCCACGTTACAGGTGATGGCTGACTGGCTGGAGGTTGCTGTTGAGGCTTTTGCTGCTGCTGCTCTGGTGGTGCCTGCAAGGTGGTTGATTGAGGTTGATGCCAGAACTGCTGCTGCTAAGGGGGCTGCCAAGGTTGCTGCTGCTGTGGGCCTGGCAAGGTCATGAGTGGTTGTCGATATGGCTGCTGGAAGAGCTGACGCCGCTGCCTGTAGCGGTGTACAAGGTTGAGGCAGTGTATAAGGAATTCATACCGGGAGTCCTCTGGGATAGCATGAATGAGGCCTTCCGGTAGGTACGAAAAATCGTGTAAGATCTTGTGCTGGCCGGTGTACGAGTGGGTGGGCGTCAAGGAATCTGCTTCAGAGATGATCTGAAACATAAAAATACTGTAACAATTTAGTACAGCATTTCAATGCAACATATTGCACATGCCATGTCATAAGCAATGGATGAAACTGGAATAAAATCTGCATGAAGTCATTGGGACTCTCACCTGTTGCACTACATTACTGAGGTTGCTCTGGGTCACCATGGTCTTATCCGTTGCTGTGGCTGTCTGTGTTGTTGGTGGGCTGGACCGCTTCCCCTTTCCCTTGCCCTTCCCGGTGCTAGTAGATGCTTGGCTCTGGGAAACTGTGGACCTCACTTTATCATCATCTCCGTCGCTGATCGTCACTACAGCTGACTCTGGGACAGCAAACTGCTCACTGGGGACTGTCTCTCCACGGAAATGTGTTTTATCAGGAAACTCCAGGTCTCCATGATATGGTCGTCACGGGCACTTTTTTGTGGCTGGCCAGCTCCACCCTTCTTCTCCTTCTTCATAATATTCCCCACCATGCTTCTCAAGTTTTCGTAATGCTTCTTGCATTGGGCATCAGTGGCAGGAGGCTCCAGCTACTCTCCAACTCGGTACCACCGGCTGTTCTTAGCAGCCAAATTGAGCCACTCCTGCTTCTTGTCATACAGCTGGGGGTTCTCCTTCACAAGATCAGCCAACCTAAACTCGGCCTCTTCTGTCCACTGGTATTCAGAGATTTCTTTCTTGGACATCCAGACCCGCTTCTTCTGCTTTCTGTTAGCCTCATCCTCACTTCCTTATTACGCTATTCCACCAGGCTATTAGCTGTAAGCCTACATTGTTATTATTATTATTATTACTAGCCAAGCTACAACCCTAGCTGGAAAAGCAAGATGCTATAAGCCCAAGGGCTCCAATAGGGAAAAATAGCCCAATGAGGAAAGGAAATAAGGAAATAAATAAATGATGAGAATTAATTAACAATAAATCATTCTAAAAACAGTGACAACGTCAAAACAGATATGTCACATATAAACTATTAACAACGTCAAAACATATATGTCATATATAAACGATAAAAAGACTCATGTCAGCCTGTTCAACATAAAAAAATTTGCTCCAACTTTGAACTTTTGAAGTTCTACTGATTCAACTACCCGATTAGGAAGATCATTCCACAACTTGGTAACAGCTGGAATAAAACTTCTAGAATACTGCGTAGTATTGAGCCTCATGATGGAGAAGGCCTGGGTATTAGAATTAAGTGCCTGCCTAGTATTACGAACAGGATAGCATTGTCGAAGGAGATCTAAATGTAAAGGATGGTCAGAGTTATGAAAAATCTTATGCAACATGCATAATGAACTAATTGAACGACGGTGCCAGAGATAAATATCTAGATCAGGAATAAGAAATTTAATAGTCCATAAGTTTCTGTCCAACAAATTAAGATGAGAATCAGCAGCTGAACACCAGACGGCAGAACAATACTCAAAACAAGGTAGAATGAAATAATTAAAGCACTTCTTCAGAATAGAATGATCACCAAAAATCTTGTAAGACTTTCTCAATAAGCCAATTGTTTGTACAATTGAAGGAGACACAGACCTAATGTGTTTCTCAAAAGTAAATTTGATAGCAGAGAATCACACCTAATATTTTAAAAGAGTCATACAAATTTAAAGAAACATTATCAAGACTAAGATCCGGATGTTGAAGAGCCATCGTCCTTGACCTATTTACAATCATACTTTGAGATTTATTAAGATTCAACTTCCTACCCCATAATTTGCACCATGCACTAATTTCAGCTCAATCTCTATTAAGGGATTCACCAACCCCAGATCTACATCAAAGGGTTGGAATTAATGCAAAGACAGTAGCACCATCTGAATATGCAACAAGCTTGTTTTCTAGGCCAAACCACATGTCATGTGTATATAGTATGAAAAGTAATGGGCCAAGAACAATACCGTGTGGAACACCGTATATCACATTCCTATACTCACTATGGTGCCCTTCAACAACAACTCTTTGAGATCTATTACTTAGAAAATCAATAATAATGCTAAGAAATGACCGACCCACTAACAACTGTTTCTGTTTGAAAACAAGGGCCTCATGATTAACACGGTCAAAGGCAGCACTAAAATCAAGGCCAATCTTACGAACTTCCTGACCAGAATCTATGGATTTCTGTACAGCATTGGAGATTGTAAGAAGGGCATCACATGCTCCAAGGCTTTTACGAAAACCAAATTGCAAACTAGGGAATAGATGATTACCTCCAGCAAAACTATTAAGACGTTTTGCCAAAAGACGTTCAAAAACTTTAGATAATATGGGAGTTATGGAAATTGGGCGGTAATCAGTAGGACTTGAGCTACCACAAGCACATATACATAGAGGAGTAATATAATCAATTCTCCAACAAGTGCTAAAAGCTCCTCTTCTTGCTAACTTGCGCAAAATAACAGATAACTTTGGAGCTAAGAAATCTGCTGCCTTCATAAAAAACAAAGGAAATATGCCATTTGGTCTATACCTCCATAGGCATCAAGGTCCATCAACAGAGCTTTATTCTCAGGAGATCGAAAAGCTAAACTAGTTAGTTTAGCCTCGGGAAAACAGGAATGATGAAGTTCAAGTTTTTCATTACTCTGTTCACTGTCAAAAACATCTGCCAACCGGGTTACCTTATCTAGTTTAAGTAAAGGAGGAACTGTTGCATCCACACTAAGGAGTGCAGATTTCATTGTAGACCGCCATTTATGTTCCTGAGTTGTACCAGAAAGGGTTTCTTTTATTGTTAAATTGTACTCCTTTTCAGTTGAGGCATAAACTCTCTGAGCAAAAGCTCGAAGCTGAGTATAGTTGTTCCAGGTCAGATCTAACCTGTTACCCTTCCAAAGATGATAGGCCTCCTGCTTCTCCAAATAAGCATGTCTACAATTATCATTGAACCACGGTTTGTCCTTCACTCGGTACCTTAGCACACGAGAAGGGATGCGCCTATCAATTATGTTGACTCGATTCTCATTCAAAAGGACAACAGGATCTACAATACTATATAATTGTGACCAAATCAAGCACAAAAGATCATGCAAAATCCCATTCCAGTCTGCTTGGGATTTCATATAAATTTTACAAGAGTATGATATATCAGGGACAGGCTGCTCAGTCTTCACTAATAGTGAAATCAAGGCATTATCAGATGTTCCGAATGGAGAACCAACCCTACTAGTTATAACGCCAGGGGAGTCAGTGTATACGAGGTCCAAGCAATTACCAGACCTGTGAGTAGCTTCATTAATGATTTGCTCTAAGCCTGATTCAGAAGCAAAGCCTATAGCTTTTAAGCCATGGCGATTGGTAAGAGAGATAGAACTTAACCAATCCCTATGGTAAGCATTAAAATCACCAACAAAGACAAAAGAAGCCTTTCTATCATCTTCTTGTATCTTAGCCATAATGGTAGGAAGACAATCAAAGATAGAATCATCCATGTCTGGATTCCGGTAGATGGGACACAAATAAAAGTTATTATGGTTGCCACAATCTTTTATTACCTGAATCTCATGACATCCACATTGATAGCAGGACTTATGAGAAGCAGGGTACTCGGTTTTAATATACACCGCCATTCCCCTGGCCCTAGGGATGGCATCATGTTTCAACATTATTGGCTTCTTAAAACCAGTTATAAAAAGCTGAGATTAGTGCCTCATATTAGAAACCAAAGTTTCTGAGCACAAAAGAATATCATACTGTCTGGACGCAACTGTAAGGTCTTGGATATTTGCATGAAGACCATGAATATTGCAATACAGAAGACGACATTGACGAAATCTAGGACGTACTGGTCCCGGATTTTGCTCAATGTCTCCAGATAGCATAAGAATTAATAGAAATAAAAATGAGACATCATACTTAAAAACTAGACTAACAAGAATTATAACAAAAACAATATGTAAAGAATTATAAATAAAGTGATTAATGAAACCCATAGAATATAGTAAAAAGTCGGAAAACTGGTGAACATGGAGGAGCCGATACACCCTGCAAGGCTAAATACCCTCCAGGATAGCCATTTCAACTACAGGGAGGACAGTAAGGATGGTTTTGAGAAGAAAAAGAATCTGAAAAGAAAAAGACAACCACCAATAAACCACCAGGCATCCATTGCCCTTCTATTAAGCCTGCTCAACACACCATTTCCAAAAAAACAAGAGGAAGAAAAAAATTAAAAATAAGATAGAATAGTACCCTTAAGCAAGAGAACTCTAACCCAAGACAGTGGAAGACCATGGTACAGGGGCTATGGCACTACCCAAGACTAGAGAACAACGGTTTAATTTTGGAGTGTCCTTCTCCTAGAAGAGCTGCTTACCATAGCTAAAGAGTCTCTTCTACCCTTACCAAGAGGAAAGTACACTAAACAAATTGCATTACAGTAATTAACCCCTCCGATGAAGTAGTGTTAAGTATCTCATTGTTGTCAGGTGTATGAGGAAAGACGAGAATATGTAAAGAAAAGGCCAGACTATTCTGCGTAAGTGTAGGCAAATAAAGAATAAGCCGTAACCAAAGAGAGGGATCCAATGCATTACTGTCAAGCCAGTCAAAAGATCCAATACCTCTCTAGCGGTAGTATCTCAACGGGCGGCTGCTGCCCTGGCCATCCTACTACCTACCTACTACCTGCGGTCAATGAAAAGCGTTCAATTTTCTTCAAGTCCCAGACTGATTTCACCACCTTATTTATAAACTCGAGACTATCATCACTTATCAAAATTCCCGGACAATCAAACCTAGTAATCAAAGAGCACAGCGCCTAGGCTAATGAATTTGCTGATTTATCCAACATTGAGTAAGTATGAGTGTAACAAGTAAATGCTTTGAAAAATACACATGTATACTTATCTTGTGTATTACCAGTAGGAAATGGTCATACCACCTCCATAGCTACCCTATAATATTTAATAGGAATCACAGGCCACTTTCTGGCTTCCTTTACAGTGTTTTATGGTCTTTGAAACAGTTACAAGCATGACAACATTTTATATAGTTTTCTATAGATTTCTTTATTCCTAAGCAAAAGAAGGATTCTTATGCTCTCGTTAAATTCCCTGCATAAAGACTTGCATGTACAATGTGGATGGCTCTATCAATTAAAGAGGGGACAAGAACTACTCGTGCACAGAATTCCCTTACCCTTTTCTCTTAAAGACAATTCAATATATCATTCTCTATAAAAAAATTCTCAAGAGGTACATTCGGAAATGATGGATAACTCTCCCATTCCCCTTTAATCATTGCTCATGATCTATGATCTTTCCATCAATTCCTCTTTTTTTCTGTCCCTCTAAGACTTCCTTTATGTCCTAGCCTCCCAAGTCCATCAAACCTGCATCATCAGGGCACTCATTCTGGACATCCCTGGTCATGTCCTCGGCCACCGACATACATTAACCTTCACTTTTTCTCCCTCACCCTATCTCTTTCTCTCTCCAAAATCTTTCTCTCTCTCCCGGTCGAGGATATAATTTTCTGAGCGCTCTTCACATGAATTTACATCCCGTTTTGTATTTTAATGGGGCGTTCAATATTTTGGGTTCGTTCTTCGTTCCTCTTTCGTACCCGAATTCTTACTCCTATTACTGCACCTCTGGAGAGGGCATCAGCTACCTTATTAGACTTTTCTTCTGTTTGGTCAAACCCCTTAATTTTCTGAGCGCTCTTCACATGAATTCACATCCCGTTTTGTATTTTAATGAGACCTTCAATATTTTGGGTTCGTTCTTCGTTCATTTTTCGTACCCGAGTTGTTACTCCTATTACTGCACCTCTAGAGAGGGCATCAGCTACCTTATTAGAATTATCTTCTATTGGGTCAAACCCCTTTATGTTAAACTTTAACAGTCCTTCAATCCATGTCGCTTGTCTAGACGCAAATCAAACGGCTGACCTAATAAAAAGAACTGATACCTCTCAAGAACCCAAAGGATGTCCAGTACCTCTCAATCGAATGTATTATAATACTATGTTGCCCCTTTTTAATGCCCTAGAAGCAAAACAAATGTGTTGCGCTCTACCTTTATCATATTCTTGAGAAATTACGCCACCAATAGCTACGCTACTCTCATCTTTTGTCACTAAAAACGGGTGATCAAATCTACGATATGCGAGTAAGTCAATGCTTGTTAAGGCAGCTTTCTAATGGTTGAAGGTCCTTCCATGTCCCACTCCCCATTTTATTAATCTTTTTTTCTTCAAACCATCTAGGGGTCTCGCTATCTCTCCAAAACCTCTTATGAGTTTACAGTAATAACAAGTGACCTTAAGGAGCCCATCTAGTTACTTATGGGTACATGGCCTCGGGAAATCTCTAATAGCTTCTACTTTACTGGGGTAGGGTTGGATACCTTCTTTGGTTATTATATGATCTAAAAATTCGACCTGTTTACAGAAAAATTTGCACTTTTATAAATTTGTTTTCATACCATTACTTCGCAATGCTTTTGAAAATTTACTAATATTATTATTCATATGTTCTTCCAACCTAGCCACTTGGGTAAGGCAAGATAGCCCAACTCAGTGCCGGTCCCAAGCCCGGATAAATAGGGAGGGTTGGAGTCAGGAAGGGCATCCGTCTGTAAAATCTCCTGCCAGAACTTTTATGAAATGAGTCTTACAAGGAACGAGAATAGGGCTAGGTTGTCACCTGGAAGTGACCCACAGATACATCGCCCTAACTCTGTGGACATGCAAGGGCTACCGCATCGTGAGCGAGTGCGGCTAAAGATGAGAGCTCGAGAACTACGAGTAGGAACCTTAAATGTTGGTACAATGACAGGAAGAGGGCGGGCAATAGCTGACCTTATGAAAACAAGACGAGTAGATATTCTGTGTGTACAGGAGACAAGATGGAAAGGTAACAAAGCGAGGGAACTTGGGGAGGGGTATAAGATGTTCTATAGCGGAGCAAATAAAGAAGGTAGGAATGGTGTTGGAATAATTCTGTCAAGTGAAATGAAGAAGGAAATCGTTGAAGTAAATAGAAGAAACGATAGGATTATTTGGGTCAGGCTGATGGTTGAAAATTGCACTGTTAACATCTTTAGTGCATATGCACCCCAGTCAGGATGCTCAGATGAAGAGAAAGATCACTTCTGGATAGACTTAGAGGAGGAGATGGAAAAGGTACCAGCAGATGAAAGATGCCTTGTCGGGGGAGATCTGAATGGGCATGTAGGCCAGAATAACCATGTGATCAGCCGTATACATGGTGGGTATGGCTATGATGAAAGAAATGCAGAGGGTGAGAGAATTGTTGATTTTGCTGTGGCCAAGGATATGGTACTGGCGAACACTTTTTTCACCAAGCGGCAAGAACATCTAGTTACGTACAAAAGCGGCGGAAGGTCCAGCCAGATAGATTACTTGATGTATAAGAGGAAAGATTTGCGCGAGGTAAAAGATTGTAAGGTCATACCAGGAGACCATGTGAGTGTGCAACATCGTTTGGTAGTGATGGACTTGGTTATGGAAGTTGAACAAATAAGGAAGAAAAAAATGCAGGGGCCAAAAAGGATTAAATGGTTTAAGCTGAAAGATATTGAACTTTGTAGGCAGTTTAAAGAAAAAGTATTAGAGGAACTAACTCATGAAATTGAGGATGTTGATGAATGGTGGAATAGAACGATGGAGATAATACTGCGGGTTGCTAGAGAAATACTGGGTGAGAGTAGTGGTAAGATGTTCGAAAATAGGGAAACGTGGTGGTTCAGTGAAGAAGTGAAGGATGCAACAAAGCAAAAGAGAGAAGCGAAGAAAAGGTGGGAGGGGACCCAAATGGAAGAGGACTGGATGGCCTATAAGGAAGCAAATAAATTAGCAAAGAAAATTGTAGCAATTGCTAAAGATAGAGCATATGATCAGCTTTACAAAGAGCTAGATACCAAGGAAGGGCAAGGAAAGATCTTTAAACTAGCACACATGAGAAATAAGAATACCAAGGATATAACACACATAAGACAGATTAAGGATAAGGATGGAAATATACTGAGAAATGAGAGAGACATAATAAAGAGATGGGAAGAATATTTTGAGGCCTTACTGAATGAAGAAAATGAAAGATTTCTAAGAGGAGACGGACACACAAATTGTGGACCAGTCACAGAAATAACAAAAGCTGAGGTTAGAGGGGCACTGGGAAAGATGAAAAATGGTAAAGCTGTGGGACCAGATGGCATACCTGCAGAAGCCTGGAAGGCTCTTGATGAGGAAGGAATTGACATATTGTGGCAGTTAATGAAAAAGATTATGGAAAGTGAGACAATACCCGAAAAATGGAGGGAAAGTATATTAATCCCAATATTCAAAGAGAAAGGGGACATACAGTGTTGTGAAAATTATCGAGGAATAAAACTCATGTCACATACACTGAAGGTATTTGAAAGAATTATGGATGAAAGATTACGGCAGCAAGTTTCCATCGGTAGACAGCAACTAGGATTCATGAAGGGGCTTAGTACTGTGGATGGTATTTTCGCTTTGAGACAAATTATGGAAAAGTACAGAGAGAAGCAAAAGGTCTTGCATATGGCCTTTATAGACCTAGAGAAAGCATATGAGAGAGTACCACGACAGGAAATATGGAAATGTCTCAGGGGGAGAGGAGTGATGGAGAAGTATGTCAGAATGATCAGGGAGATGTATAGAAATGTAAAGACCAGCGTCAGATCTACAGTTGGAAGAACAGAAAATTTCCAAGTTGGAGTCGGGCTACATCAGGGATCTGCTCTAAGCCCACTCCTGTTTAACATCGTCTTGGATGTGTTAACAGAGGATGTCAGGGAGGAGCCACCATGGTGTCTGCTCTATGCAGATGATATAGTCTTGGTAGCCGAGAACAGGGAAGAACTGGAGGGGAAACTAGAAAGATGGAGATATGCCTTGGAGAGTAGAGGTTTAAGAATAAGCAGGAAGAAGACAGAGTATATGACAACCGAGATGGATGGCGACCAGCAAACAACAATCAAATTAGGCGGAGGAAACATCAAAAGGGTTCATAAATTCAAGTACCTTGGTTCAGTGATCGACAATGGGGGGAACATGGAAGAGGAAATTAACAACCGGATTCAGTGTGGTTGGAACAACTGGAGGAAGGTGTCTGGTATCATATGTGATAGGAAAGTCCCTATAAGATTGAAGGGCAGAGTGCACAAGGCAGTGGTCAGACCAGCAATGACATATGGATTGGAAGCAGCACCCCTAAAGAAAACAGAGGGTAGAAAGTTGAACGTAACCGAGATGAGGATGCTTAGGTGGATGAGTGGAGTAACCAAAAAGGACAGGGTTAGAAATGAACATATTAGGGGTACAGTAAAAGTCACTGAGGCATCAAAGAAAGTGCAAGAGGCAAGGTTAAGATGGTATGGCCACCTGATGAGAAGAGAAGGGCAACACATGGCAAGAGAAGTGATGGACGTGGAGGTGGATGGAACACGAAGGAGAGGAAGACCTAAGACCAGGTGGAGAGATTGCATTAGAGATGATATGAGGGAGAAGGGAGTATGGGAGGAAATGACACAGGACAGAGGGAGATGGAAGAGACTCATTAGAAACGGCGACCCCGAATAGGGATAAAGCTGGGAAGAAGATTATTCATATGTTCTTCCGACATTTTCCTTGTGATTGTGATATCGTCTAAGTAAAGGAAAACATTATGGCCAATTAAGGGAGAAAAAACCGCCATTACTACTCAAGAAAAACTACGTGGAGCATATTCAACACCAAAAGGAAGAAAATTAAACTAAAAGAGTTGATCTTTGGCTATAAATGGCGTTTTACTTTTACCGACTTTCTCCCTAAATGGTTATTTGATAGTATCCAGATTTCAAATTGATATATTTAAAATATTTTCTATCCTGTACCTGCCTGAGTAATTCTTCGATTGAGGACAATGGAAATGCATTATCCTTAGTGAACGCATTCAACTTCCTATAATAAACACACAATCTTACCGAGACATCCTTTTTCCTAACAGCTACAATTGGAGAAGTCCAGTGGGATTCACTCACCTCAATAATCCTTTGTTTCCTAATTTTATAATTTCACTTTATATTTCTCTCTGGAAAAGAATGAGTACCGTAAAAGGCTTGACCTAATTGGTTATGCCTGCCCAGTTTCAATGCTAAAGGGAAATAAATCAATCGTCCCAAGTTTTTCGTCTCCAATCGCAATCACATCTGAATAATTATTAAAAATGTTACTAACTAAAGGTTGATATTCTAGCAGATATAGTTTTCACCTTTGCATAATCAATTTATGAGTGCGTTCATCTGTGCGGGCTGGAGATGTGGTTCCCAAGATCCCATTATAAGTAATTTTACATAACTCCAACTCATACACAGAATCACTTCCTAGCAAAACTCTTTGGTTTGACAAGTTAACTATCATAATGTTCGCTCTGTTCTCTTCTATTTCTGACAAGCCTTCTAAGACTACATATGGCCATTTGTCTTGGGTTTAACTACGACCTTGGTTCCCTCCGGAAGAGGCTGACAAGGGGTCACTAATATGCACGTAAGTGTCTGGGGGAGGAAATACTTTTCTTCAATTCAATACAGCTGTTACTTGCCATAATGGTCTCTCCTTTCCCACACAAGCACTTACTCTCTCACGACTTTATATCTACAAAATGCACCCTCCTGCTTTTACTAATATTCAACCCTTTTCCTCGTATATGTATATTTGACTACTCAATATAAAATCCAAACTAATTATAGCCTCAATTTCTGGAATTCACAAGATGTGTAGGACAAAAAATTCACGTGTAAACTTCCAAGATCCCACCTTAAAGTTGACGATCGTTGTATGGCCTGCATGTAGTTTATTTCCTCCTGGCCTATCGAGGATGATTGATGCCGCAGACTGTAGTGGGTTTAATGAGATTCCATTTTCAATAAGAGAAACGCTGGCTCCTGTTTTGATCAGTGCTCAAAAGGACTTATCTGGTAGGTCAAGCCTGACTGCTAACATTCTGAGGCGCCCATTAGGATATGTGAAGCACGAGCCAACCACCTCGCTTGCAATACCGCTGCCCCCTACTCCTGTCCCTAGTGCTGCTGGGTTTAGGTCAGGGATACCAATGAGGTCACCACTGCCTGCTCGACTGCTTCTTTTGTCATGCTGTGTGTGTGTAGTGGGCCATTGATCTCCATTATTTCCCCCTTCCTCTGTTTCCTTTTCCTCTGATGTTGGACAGGGTGTGGTGTGCGTGTGCCACAACCCTCCTGCCCTCAATTTTTTTTGCTGGACAATCTCGAGATAAATGACTGTAGGCCTGACAAGTTTAACAGCCAGGGGATCCTTGGGTGGGGCACTCAGTTCGGTGGTACCCCCGTCCCTTTTACTGCTAAAATATGAAGACTCTTCTTACCTGTTGAATGTGTTCTCCCCTCTCCTGCTTTAGTGATTTTTGAGTTCCTCGCATTATTGCCACATTTTCGGAATCATGAAAGCTATTCTTCGGAATTTTTTCTTTTGACAAACTGTCTAGAATGCTTTGCATCTCCATCAATACGTCTTCTAACGAGCCATGTTTATCGTGCAGAAAACCACATAGATATGGGTTTACTAACCTGCGAATATGTTTAGTTGTAATTACTTTTTTATCACCTTCTGGGAGATTGGCCCTCCGTGTAGCAAACAAATCACAATCTCGAAAAATACTAGTTGCAAAACTGAGAACTGACTCACCCTCTTGAATTTGGTTTGTAATTTTTTTTCATCTCCAATTTTCTCGTATTGGGTGAAGTGTATTTTTCAATTAAACGTCGTTTTATTTCAGTATAACTTCTTAAACTGTCTTGTGGCCAACACATTACCTCCATTGCCGGAGTATCTTTCAGTAACCTAATTACGTGAATTGCTTTTTCTCTTTCTGACTCCCCATATGTGGCTATATCAAAGTCTCCTAAAAACACCTTTCGACTGAAACCCTTCATGAGGCCGTTGATCATTAAAAGGCCTAATGTATGCCTGGAGTTCTGGCAATTTTCTAATTAAATGAGTATCTTCACTCGGCTCTACATGTGTTCTTTCACTTATATGCGTTAGAACTTCGTTTTTGTACATCAGATATGCCTTTGTTGTGCTACGTTCTTCTATTTCAACTAAAAATCTATTTATTAATTTGGCAAGGTTATCTAACCAATTTTTCTAGTCCTGTGTTCGTTGCTCTTAGTTATATTTTTCATTGACATCAC
>NC_090758.1:63422645-63440145 GCF_036898095.1 Palaemon carinicauda | reverse complement strand
CTACTACCTTTACTTTATTATTATTATTATTATTATTATTATTATTATTATTATTATTATTATTAAAGGTAATAATAATAATAATAATAATAATAATAATAATAATAATAATAATAATAATAATAATAATATTAATAATAATAATAATAATAATAATAATAATGATGATGATCATGATGATCATGATGATCATAATGATAATTATAGAAAATCTATTACTACGAGTAGGATTTTTAGCTTAGTAATTACTTTTCATACTGCTTCTGATTCCAGCCTAAGAGGATTCATTTGTTCTTGAAGGTTGAGGCAAAACACTACTACTACTACTACTACTACTACTACTACTACTTCTACTACTACTACTACTACTACTACTGTCATTCCTATCATATAACAGAAATACATATAATTATTGAAATCTCCTGATAGTATTTAGATAAATAGACAGAGAAAGAAGGAGGGCAAGAAAGCTAGGAGAGAATCAATACGCAAAAGTGAATCAATCTTTACTATTGACAACAAACCTTGTTGCTAAGAGTAGGTCACGTGACCATTAGTCTGTCTGGCGCTGCCTGACGTCTTCCTTTCTCATGCAAGCCCAATGAAGCACACTAGAGGGAACACCCATTCTCTAATATTCAAGCCATTATCTTCCTTTTCTTTCTTCTATTCTATGGAATATCCCTACCATGTCAACAATGGTTCAGGAATGGCTCTTACACCGTCTGCATTTGGTAATCAAAACCAGATTCATAACGACCAATGACCAATTCTGATTGAGTAAGGATACATTTCCATGTGTGTGCAATGTGCCTTCTTAATTCATTTGCTAAATAATAACAATTAAAAGTGCTATTGATTCGAATAAATCTACATAGTACAGAGCCAAGCACAAACACACATGAACACAAAGACACTGAGACGGATAAGGAAATGGCCGAAATAACCTCGATTCACAAAAACTGATGAGAATCGGTGATCAATATTGATTGACCCAATGACAAGAGGGAGACCTTCTTTGGACAATGACAAGTGTCCGGAGAACTTGCAAACACACAACCCCTCTCTCTCTCTCTCTCTCTCTCTCTCTCTCTCTCTCTCTCTCTCTCTCTCTCTCTCTCTCTCTCTCTCTCTCTCTCTCTCTCTCTCTCTTCGAGAAAGTCTGCATGCAGCTACATATCAAGCAATGAACCATGGTTTCTATAGAAACAATTGCAAACACTTTGCTCCCAGCGGAGTTCGGCGTCATATTTAGTGCATTACCGATCGACGCGTGATGGAACTAAGTCAGTGAGTGATCAAGTGGTTGTGACTTTTAATCAGCTTTTGATATTTTAGTGCTGTTGGTATTTGTGAAAAGTTCGAATGAAGTTTATCGATCAGGAACAAGCTGCAGTGATTTGGATGATATTAATTTAAGTTCATTAAAACATATCCAATACAATTATTTACTTTGAGACTTTTGTCATTTAATATTCGTGATTGTTTGCAAAGAAGATCGGGGTTTCAATCTTCTCTTCAAACACAATAAAAAAAAGAATTTTTCACCATCCAGAATTCTTGAAATACACTTTAGACGTTAACATTATCAGGAGAGAAATTGGTGCTTCTAAATTATCCTTGTCTCCTTCATCTTCAGCCTTCAGACTGAGGCAAGTACCAAAGCATCTCGCCTTGCTTTCTATTTTTGATTGCGTCCTAAGGTGAATGTATCTCTCTCTCTCTCTCTCTCTCTCTCTCTCTCTCTCTCTCTCTCTCTCTCTCTCTCTCTCTCTCTCAAGAACAGGTCTCCTTTGGATACTAAACCTGGCAACGTACAATGTAACAACCCTGTCTTAGGATTGGGTGAAATTATAATAATTGGAGAGTTTTATATAGAATTAAAGAAGGGCCATATCTCTTGCTTCAGATGACATTGTAAGGAACCCTTAAAATAGAATGTGGTTTGTTATTAATAAAAATCTTGCTGATGACAGAGAAGAATAAAAAGTATAAAACGAATATCATCTAAACGCATTCACCACAACATCTAATAGAGAGAAAGAAAGGGAAACTTTTTGTGAAAATCTCAAGATACTTTGGAAAAACAAGACTATTTTCATTTGTTTTGGATGATTCCTATTGTGATTTAGATTAAAAAAAGAGAGGAGTTTCAGCTGTATACAAATTTGGAGTTGGCACAAAAAATGACAAAGGAGACATACTTGCAAAATTAATTTAAAAAATCTAAAAGTTATGAACATTTTTTTTTTGTCAAATTGTCAAATCCTCCTTAAAATCGAATTCCCCTATTACTTTCTAGT
This sequence comes from Palaemon carinicauda, assembly GCF_036898095.1. NCBI lineage: Eukaryota > Metazoa > Arthropoda > Malacostraca > Decapoda > Palaemonidae > Palaemon > Palaemon carinicauda. The sequence continues at coordinate 63,437,842 of NC_090758.1, read as the reverse complement.
TACTAGAACACCGAACAACACTTTACCCCACCCTCTCTCTCTCTCTCTCTCTCTCTCTCTCTCTCTCTCTCTCTCTCTCTCTCTCTCTCTCTCCTTGTGAATTGATGAGTAAGCAAAATAATCCTTAAGTATTTTAATCTTTACGAAAAGTTTAAAATTACTTCCATTTTTTATGTAACGTCTTCACCTTCTTTATTTCATATACTTTTACTCTCTCTCTCTCCCTCTCTCTCTCTCTCTCTCTCTCTCTCTCTCTCTCTCTCTCTCTCTCTCTCTCTCTCTTCTTGTGAATGAAAGAGAAAACAAAATGATTATAATGAATTCTATCCTTTACTGAAACCACACAAAATATCATTCACTTATGCAAGTGAACAAAACGTGACAGGCTTTTGGTTTTATCTATTGATTACCTTAAGGCAAATGACAGGGTGCCCAAGCGCAAGCTGAGACCAGTTTCGAAGGTACACAGTAGCCGGAAAGTTATGCTCAGAGCAATAAAATATATATACTCGTGTACAAAGTATATACTTAAAACTGATATAATTAATGCTGATTACGACATGCTCTAGGGTTCTCCTTCAAGTTGTCTGTTATTTATTGTGTACTGTATATAGAGGAAATAGTAAGAAGGATAAAGTTGCTATAGCTAGGGATGGTTTTTTAGGAATGTTGCACACATTATTAATAATGGACAATAAAAATTTTTAGCCACATTATACTGTATGTGAGAACAGAAATGTAGTGTAGGTACCCACTACTGTAAAGATTACGAAATGGAAATAAATGCCAAAAAGAGCAAATAATTTTGTAATAAATGGTAATGATAGGGAAAAAAAATACTTTACATAGTCACAATACCAAAATCTGTTATTCACCAGAATATATGTATTCAAGGAGCTTGGTTTTCAAATTCAGGAAAATGGCCAATGTAATTTCATTACACAAAAAAAGCTAACAGAGCAGTAGTGAACGATTTTTTTCTATTATGGGCATCCAATAGTCAGATGCATTTAAAGAATTTAAAATTAGTATTCAAGAGAGCCAAGATATTATTATTAATATATAGCTCATAATTGTGGTCAACAGGTAATGTAAAACAGATCAAACAACAGTATAACCAGCTAAACCAGTTTTTACTTGGATTTAGGAGCAATAAAAGTAGAAATCTTTGTTTATTACAAGCCGGCATTTCCCCACTCAGTCACATAATCTCTAAGCAGAGAGTAATTTTTTTAAGGTCCAAAGTCTATGAAAAAAACACTGAAAAATTCTTTGTATATATTTATGAATTATGTCAAGAGAATAACACCAATACACTTACATTTATGTCTAGATTTATGTCTAGATATCTGGAACATCACATCAATTCTAATGTATCTGTTGATATAGGGAATCTTATAAATGCCAGAAGTTCACAATGTACTAAATTTAACACTTATGCAAGTGAACAAAACGTGACAGTGACGATACTCCCTGTATATACAACTAGTTTGTTTATTCCCGTTTTTCTGCGAGACTCCTTTAGTCGCCTCAAACTAATGTCCCATAATATAAGGATCAAGACAGGTCGCTGGAGTTGCTTGCCCTATGAAGCGACTCCAGCGATGTAACAATACTAGTAACCAATCTGAAATACATGTTCTAATAGAGTGTAACATGACTAATAATATTAGATTAAGATACCCCATGTTAAATTTCAGAGACGCTAGCAGGTTGCTTGGTGGAAACACTCATATACAGTATATCCATTACGTAAATATGTCCATGAAATATTAAAATTCTATTGATGAACAGGATCATACCAAGGTCTTATGATTTTGATCTCATTATACTAAAAGTAGTTTAGTTGAGATGCAATCCACCTATACTTCATTTCATTTAGGATTTTGAATGGGCATTTTGTCTTTGGTATTTCCGGGAGTTGTTAGATCAAATTAGGAGTGTATGATGATAATCATCGTTTTCTAATGCCAGGCAGACACTTGCACGACTTTTGGTCGAGAATTTGTCGTGGCAAGTCATACCATTTTGGGGCACGAACTAGGAGGCTTCCGCACTGTTCCCGGCTAGCTCACGCATAGTTCAGAATGAGTTCACGACGAGTTCATGAATAGTTCACGAATGTGTGCCGATATGTGGCCACATTGACATGAACTGGCATGACGAGTTCACACATAGTTTGCTTTTAGTTTGCGCACTTCCCGCATTGTCACAACGAGTTTGCGCAATTCAGACGGTGTCGGGCCGACTTGGCCACGCCATATAAATACTGGGCCTCTCCAACACCTGGTCATTTTGGTTGGCTTTGGAAGAGACAACATGCTTAATGTCAGAGATAAAATCATTGCAGAGGAAAAGATACCCATACTTGGCAGCTGGTTTATCCATTTTTGAAGAGTAGCAGAAAAGGCTGGCAGGGGCAGAAGAGGGAGAAAAGGCTACCCCACATCGAAGAAAGACACAAATGAAAGTGTGGGTCAGGGAATGCTTAACCAGAAGACAGGAGTTTGGAGCATATGACTGTCTACTGACTGAACTCCAAAAGGAAGATCAAAGGTGATACGAAAAATACCTCAGAATCACAGCTGACCGGTTCCTAGATATGATTGAGAAGTTAACCCCTCTCCTCCAGGAGCAGTCCACCTTCATGAGGGAACCGATTCAAGTTGGACTCAAGCTGGATATTACTATCCAAGTCTGTAGTACAGCTTTAGGGTTGAAGCAAGTACCATTTGCAAGCTCATACCCGAGGTGTGTAAAACCATCATCACAGTCTACAAGAAGGAAGAGCTAAGATAGCTGCCCCAAAACTGTAGAGGAGTGAAAGGAAGTTGCTGCCAGGTTCAGCTCCAGATGGAATTACCAAAACTGCCAGGGGGCGGTGGACGACAAGCACATTGCCATAAAGAAGCCACCTAATACTACCTTTTACTACTACAACTACAAGGGCTTCCACAGCATTGTACTGATGGCAGTGGCAGATGCTACCTAAAAGTTCCTCTACATGGATGCTGGGAGAGAGGGTGGTGCGACAGATGGAGGAACATGGAGTATTTGTTCCCTGCATGATGCTGTAGAAGAGAACAGAACTGGAGTGCCTCGACCTGAATCACTCCCTAATGATGACCAGCCATTGCCCTATTACTTCGTAGGTGATGAAGTCTTTGCTCTCCAAATCTGGATGATGAAACCATTTCCCCATCGGTCACAGGTACTAAGAAAATGCATATTTAGCTACAGGTTGTCTCGTGCCTGACGTGTCGTGGAGAATACCTTTCGAATTTTGTGTCAAAGGTTCCATTACTTCTTCACGCTGATGCATCAGCACCCCAACACCATCAACCTGATTACCAAGTGCGCTTGTATCCTGCACAACCTCATCCTCATCAGATACCCACACTCAATTTCAGAAGTGGACTGCAAAGATCTGGACACACATGATCTAATAATGGGGGATGGAGGACTGACTGACACCTGTAAAAGAAACGATTTTTTTAATTTGTTTTTTGTTGCCCTTTATTTTTGGATTTCTTATTCTCTGCTTTTTCGTTTATTTTTTCTTCACTTTATTTTAAAGTGTTTTAAAATAAGAAAGCATTTTATTAACATGAAAACTACAAACAACAAATATGTACAAGTATCACAGTCCAACTATTTACAAATATTTAGAAGTGTCTCATCTCAGTCATTGTCCTTGCTGGTTCTGGTACTGCTGCGTAGGGATACCCAATGGACTGGGTGGTGTGTTGAGTTCCTAGGAGGTGTAGAGGGATGAGGGTGAAATGCCCTCTTCTAGGTTGTTGTCGATGGATCCCGGGGTCAGGAACGGGAAGCTGAGTGGTGTCATAGGTGTCTGGAATTTGGCTGAGAGCGACAACACTGAAGGTGTTGGTGAAGGAGCCTTGACAAGGGTGGCTGACGGTGCAGATGGAATCCCTGATTGCCCCTCCTTGATACGGGGTTAGCAGGACTGGCCTGAAGACTGTAGTGACAGGGGGTGGCTTCCACGTTACAGGTGATGGCTGACTGGCTGGAGGTTGCTGTTGAGGCTTCTGCTGCTGCTGCTCTGGTGGTGCCTGCAAGGTGGTTGATTGAGGTTGATGCCTGAACTGCTGCTGCTAAGGGGGCTGCCAAGGTTGCTGCTGCTGTGGGCCTGGCAAGGTCATGAGTGGTTGTCGATATGGCTGCTGGAAGAGCTGACGCCGCTGCCTGTAGCGGTGTACAAGGTTGAGGCAGTGTATAAGGAATTCATACCGGGAGTCCTCTGGGATAGCATGAATGAGGCCTTCCGGTAGGTACGAAAAATCGTGTAAGATCTTGTGCTGGCCGGTGTACGAGTGGGTGGGCGTCAAGGAATCTGCTTCAGAGATGATCTGAAACATAAAAATACTGTAACAATTTAGTACAGCATTTCAATGCATCATATTGCACATGCCATGTCATAAGCAATGGATGAAACTGGAATAAAATCTGCATGAAATCATTGGGATTCTCACCTGTTGCACTACATTACTGAGGTTGCTCTGGGTCACCATGGTCTTATCCGTTGCTGTGGCTGTCTGTGTTGTTGGTGGGCTGGACCGCTTCCCCTTTCCCTTGCCCTTCCCGGTGCTAGTAGATGCTTGGCTCTGGGAAACTGTGAACCTCACTTTATCATCATCTCCGTCGCTGATCGTCACTACAGCTGACTCTGGGACAGCAAACTGCTCACTGGGGACTGTCTCTCCACGGAAATGTGTTTTATCAGGAAACTCCAGGTCTCCATGATATGGTCGTCACGGGCACTTCTTTGTGGCTGGCCAGCTCCACCCTTCTTCTCCTTCTTCATAATATTCCCCACCATGCTTCTCAAGTTTTCGTAATGCTTCTTGCATTGGGCATCAGTGGCAGGAGGCTCCAGCTACTCTCCAACTCGGTACCACCGGCTGTTCTTAGCAGCCAAATTGAGCCACTCCTGCTTCTTGTCATACAGCTGGGGGTTCTCCTTCACAAGATCAGCCAACCTAAACTCGGCCTCTTCTGTCCACTGGTATTCAGATATTTCTTTCTTGGACATCCAGACCCGCTTCTTCTGCTTTCTGTTAGCCTCATCCTCACTTCCTTATTACGCTATTCCACCAGGTTATTAGCTGTAAGCCTACATTGTTATTATTATTATTATTACTAGCCAAGCTACAACCCTAGCTGGAAAAGCAAGATGCTATAAGCCCAAGGGCTCCAATAGGGAAAAATAGCCCAATGAGGAAAGGAAATAAGGAAATAAATAAATGATGAGAATTAATTAACAATAAATCATTCTAAAAACAGTGACAACGTCAAAACAGATATGTCCCATATAAACTATTAACAACGTCAAAACATATATGTCATATATAAACGATAAAAAGACTCATGTCAGCCTGTTCAACATAAAAACATTTGCTCCAACTTTGAACTTTTGAAGTTCTACTGATTCAACTACCCGATTAGGAAGATCATTCCACAACTTGGTAACAGCTGGAATAAAACTTCTAGAATACTGCGTAGTATTGAGCCTCATGATGGAGAAGGCCTGGGTATTAGAATTTAGTGCCTGCCTAGTATTACGAACAGGATAGCATTGTCCAAGGAGATCTAAATGTAAAGGATGGTCAGAGTTATGAAAAATCTTATGCAACATGCATAATGAACTAATTGAACGACGGTGCCAGAGATAAATATCTAGATCAGGAATAAGAAATTTAATAGTCCATAAGTTTCTGTCCAACAAATTAAGATGAGAATCAGCAGCTGAACACCAGACGGCAGAACAATACTCAAAACAAGGTAGAATGAAATAATTAAAACACTTCTTCAGAATAGAATGATCACCAAAAATCTTGTAAGACTTTCTCAATAAGCCAATTGTTTGTACAATTGAAGGAGACACAGACCTAATGTGTTTCTCAAAAGTAAATTTGATAGCAGAGAATCACACCTAACATTTTAAAAGAGTCATACAAATTTAAAGAAACATTATCAAGACTAAGATCCGGATGTTGAAGAGCCATCGTCCTTGACCTATTTACAATCATACTTTGAGATTTATTAAGATTCAACTTCCTACCCCATAATTTGCACCATGCACTAATTTTAGCTCAATCTCTATTAAGGGATTCACCAACCCGAGATCTACATCAAAGGGTTGGAATTAATGCAAAGACAGTAGCACCATCTGAATATGCAACAAGCTTGTTTTCTAGGCCAAACCACATGTCATATGTATATAGTATGAAAAGTAATGGGCCAAGAACACTACCGTGTGGAACACCGTATATCACATTCCTATACTCACTATGGTGCCCATCAACAACAACTCTTTGAGATCTATTACTTAGAAAATCAATAATAATGCTAAGAAATGACCGACCCACTAACAACTGTTTCTGTTTGAAAACAAGGGCCTCATGATTAACACGGTCAAAGGCAGCACTAAAATCAAGGCCAATCTTACGAACTTCCTGACCAGAATCTATGGATTTCTGTACAGCATTGGAGATTGTAAGAAGGGCATCACATGCTCCAAGGCTTTTACGAAAACCAAATTGCAAACTAGGGAATAGATGATTACCTCCAGCAAAACTATTAAGACGTTTTGCCAAAAGACGTTCAAAAACTTTAGATAATATGGGAGTTATGGAAATTGGGCGGTAATCAGTAGGACTTGAGCTACCACAAGCACATATACATAGAGGAGTAATATAATCAATTCTCCAACAAGTGCTAAAAGCTCCTCTTCTTGCTAACTTGCGCAAAATAACAGATAACTTTGGAGCTAAGAAATCTGCTGTCTTCATAAAAAACAAAGGAAAAATGCCATTTGGTCTATACCTCCATAGGCATCAAGGTCCATCAACAGAGCTTTATTCTCAGGAGATCGAAAAGCTAAACTAGTTAGTTTAGCCTCGGGAAAACAGGAATGATGAAGTTCAAGTTTTTCATTACTCTGTTCACTGTCAAAAACATCTGCCATCCGGGTTACCTTATCTAGTTTAAGTAAAGGAGGAACTGTTGCATCCACACTAAAGAGTGCAGATTTCATGGTAGACCGCCATTTATGTTCCTGAGTTGTACCAAAAAGGGTTTCTTTTATTGTTAAATTGTACTCCTTTTCAGTTGAGGCATAAACTCTCTGAGCAAAAGCTCGAAGCTGAGTATAGTTGTTCCAGGTCAGATCTAACCTGTTACCCTTCCAAAGATGATAGGCCTCCTGCTTCTCCAAATAAGCACGTCTACAATTATCATTGAACCACGGTTTGTCCTTCACTCGGTACCTTAGCACACGAGAAGGGATGCGCCTATCAATTATGTTGACTCGATTCTCATTCAAAAGGACAACAGGATCTACAATACTATATAATTGTGACCAAATCAAGCACAAAAGATCATGCAAAATCCCATTCCAGTCTGCTTGGGATTTCATATAAATTTTACAAGAGTATGATATATCAGGGACAGGCTGCTCAGTCTTCACTAATAATGAAATCAAGGCATTATCAGATGTTCCGACTGGAGAACCAACCCTACTACTTATAACGCCAGGGGAGTCAGTGTATACGAGGTCCAAGCAATTACCAGACCTGTGAGTAGCTTCATTAATGATTTGCTCTAAGCCTGATTCAGAAGCAAAGCCTATAGCTTTTAAGCCATGGCGATTGGTAAGAGAGATAGAACTTAACCAATCCCTATGGTAAGCATTAAAATCACCAACAAAGACAAAAGAAGCCTTTCTATCATCTTCTTGTATCTTAGCCATAATGGTAGGAAGACAATCAAAGATAGAATCATCCATGTCTGGATTCCGGTAGATGGGACACAAATAAAAGTTATTATGCCTGCCACAATCTTTTATTACCTGAATCTCATGACATCCACATTGATAGCAGGACTTATGAGAAGCAGGGTACTCGGTTTTAATATACACCGCCATTCCCCTGGCTCTAGGGATGGCATCATGTTTCAACATTATTGGCTTCTTAAAACCAGTTATAAAAAGCTGAGATTAGTGCCTCATATTAGAAACCAAAGTTTCTGAGCACAAAAGAATATCATACTGTCTGGACGCAACTGTAAGGTCTTGGATATTTGCATGAAGACCATGAATATTGCAATACAGAAGACGACATTGACGAAATCTAGGACGTACTGGTCCCGAATTTCGCTCAATGTCTCCAGATAGCATAAGAATTAATAGAAATAAAAATGAGACATCATACTTAAAAACTAGACTAACAAGAATTATAACAAAAACAATATGTAAAGAATTATAAATAAAGTGATTAATGAAACCCATAGAATATAGTAAAAAGTCGGAAAACTGGTGAACATGGAGGAGCCGATACACCATGCAAGGCTAAATACCCTCCAGGATAGCCATTTCAACTACAGGGAGGACAGTAAGGATGGTTTTGAGAAGAAAAAGAATCTGAAAAGAAAAAGACAACCACCAATAAACCACCAGGCATCCATTGCCCTTCTATTAAGCCTGCTCAACACACCATTTCCAAAAAAACAAGAGGAAGAAAAAAATTAAAAATAAGATAGAATAGTACCCTTAAGCAAGAGAACTCTAACCCAAGACAGTGGAAGACCATGGTACAGGGGCTATGGCACTACCTTTGACTAGAGAACAACTGTTTAATTTTGGAGTGTCCTTCTCCTAGAAGAGCTGCTTACCATAGCTAAAGAGTCTCTTCTACCCTTACCAAGAGGAAAGTACACTAAACAAATTGCATTACAGTAATTAACCCCTCCGATGAAGTAGTGTTAAGTATCTCATTGTTGTCAGGTGTATGAGGAAAGACGAGAATATGTAAAGAAAAGGCCAGACTATTCTGCGTAAGTGTAGGCAAATAAAGAATAAGCCGTAACCAAAGAGAGGGATCCAATGCATTACTGTCAAGCCAGTCAAAAGATCCAATACCTCTCTAGCGGTAGTATCTCAACGGGCGGCTGCTGCCCTGGCCATCCTACTACCTACCTACTACCTGCGGTCAATGAAAAGCGTTTAATTTTCTTCAAGTCCGAGACCGATTTCACCACCTTATTTATAAACTCGAGACCATTATCACTTATCAAAATTCCCGGGCAACCAAACCTAGTAATCAAAGAGCACAGCGCCTAGGCTAATGAATTTGCTGATTTATCCAACATTGAGTAAGTATGAGTGTAACAAGTAAATGCTTTGAAAAATACACATGTATACTTATCTTGTGTATTACCAGTAGGAAATGGTCATACCACCTCCATAGCTACCCTATAATATTTAATAGGAATCACAGGCCACTTTCTGGCTTCCTTTACAGTGTTTTATGGTCTATGAAACAGTTACAAGCATGACAACATTTTATATAGTTTTCTATAGATTTCTTTATTCCTAAGCAAAAGAAGGATTCTTATGCTCTCGTTAAATTCCCTGCATAAAGACTTGCATGTACAATGTGGATGGCTCAATCAATTAAAGAGGGGACAAGAACTACTCGTGCACAGAATTCCCTTACCCTTTTCTCTTAAAGACAATTCAATATATCATTCTCTATAAAAAAATTCTCAAGAGGTACATTCGGAAATGATGGATAACTCTCCCATTCCCCTTTAATCATTGCTCATGATCTATGATCTTTCCATCAATTCCTCTTTTTTTCTGTCCCTCTAAGACTTCCTTTATGTCCTAGCCTCCCAAGTCCATCAAACCTGCATCATCAGGGCACTCATTCTGGACATCCCTGGTCATGTCCTCGGCCACCGACATACATTAACCTTCACTTTTTCTCCCTCACCCCATCTCTTTCTCTCTCCAAAATCTTTCTCTCTCTCCCGGTCGAGGATATAATTTTCTGAGCGCTCTCCACATGAATTCACATCCCGTTTTGTATTTTAATGGGGCGTTCAATATTTTGGGTTCGTTCTTCGTTCCTCTTTCGTACCCGAGTTGTTACTCCTATTACTGCACCTCTAGAGAGGGCAGCAGCTACCTTATTAGAATTATCTTCTATTGGGTCAAACCCCTTTATGTTAAACTTTATCAGTCCTTCAATCCATGTCGCTTGTCTAGACGCAAATCAAACGGCTGACCTAATAAAAAGAACTGATACCTCTCAAGAACCCAAAGGATGTCCAGTACCTCTCAATCGAATGTATTATAATACTATGTTGCCCCTTTTTAATGCCCTAGAAGCAAAACAAATGTGTTGCGCTCTACCTTTATCATATTCTTGAGAAATTACGCCACCAATAGCTACGCTACTCTCATCTGTTGTCACTAAAAACGGGTGATCAAATCTACGATATGCGAGTAAGTCAATGCTTGTTAAGGCAGCTTTCTAATGGTTGAAGGTCCTTCCATGTCCCACTCCCCATTTTATTAATCTTTTTTTCTTCAAACCATCTAGGGGTCTCGCTATCTCTCCAAAATCTCTTATGAGTTTACAGTAATAACAAGCGACCTTAAGGAGCCCATCTAGTTACTTATGGGTACATGGCCTTGGGAAATCTCTAATAGCTTCTACTTTACTGGGGTAGGGTTGGATACCTTCTTTGGTTATTATATGATCTAAAAATTCGACCTGTTTACAGAAAAAATTGCACTTTTATAAATTTGTTTTCATACCATTACTTCGCAATGCTTTTGAAAATTTACTAATATTATTATTCATATGTTCTTCCGACATTTTCCTTGTGATTGTGATATCGTCTAAGTAAAGGAAAACATTATGGCCAATTAAGGGAGAAAAAAAACCGCCATTATTACTCTAGAAAAACTACGTGGAGCATATTCAACACCAAAAGGAAGAAAATTAAACTAAAAGAGTTGATCTTTGGCTAGAAATGGCGTTTTACTTTTACCGACTTTCTCCCTAAATGGTTATTTGATAGTATCCAGATTTCAAATTGATATATTTAAAATATTTTCTATCTTGTACCTGCCTGAGTAATTCTTCGATTGAGGACAATGGAAATGCATTATCCTTAGTGAACGCATTCAACTTCCTATAATAAACACACAATCTTACCGAGACATCCTTTTTCCTAACAGCTACAATTGGAGAAGTCCAGTGGGATTCACTCACCTCAATAATCCTTTGTTTCCTAATTTTATAATTTCACTTTATATTTCTCTCTAGAAAAGAATGAGTACCGTAAAAGGCTTGACCTAATTGGTTATGCCTGCCCAGTTTCAATGCTAAAGGGAAATAAATCAATCGTCCCAAGTTTTTCGTCTCCAATCGCAATCACATCTGAATAATTATTAAAAATGTTACTAACTACAGGTTCATTTTCTAGCAGATATAGTTTTCACCTTTGCATAATCAATTTCTGAGTGCGTTCATCTGTGCGGGCTGGAGATGTGGTTCCCAAGATCCCATTATAAGTAATTTTACATAACTCCAACTCATACACAGAATCACTTCCTAGCAAAACTCTTTGGTTTGACAAGTTAACTATCATAATGTTCGCTCTGTTCTCTTCTATTTCTGACAAGCCTTCTAAGACTACATATGGCCATTTGTCTTGGGTTTAACTACGACCTTGGTTCCCTCCGGAAGAGGCTGACAAGGGGTCACTAATATGCACGTAAGTGTCTGGGGGAGGAAATACTTTTCTTCAATTCAATACAGCTGTTACCTGCCATAATGGTCTCTCCTTTCCCACACAAGCACTTACTCTCTCACGACTTTATATCTACAAAATGCACCCTCCTGCTTTTACTAATATTCAACCCTTTTCCTCGTATATGTATATTTGACTACTCAATATAAAATCCAAACTAATTATAGCCTCAATTTCTGGAATTCACAAGATGTGTAGGACAAAAAATTCACGTGTAAACTTCCAAGATCCCACCTTGAAGTTGACGATCGTTGTATGGCCTGCATGTAGTTTATTTCCTCCTGGCCTATTGAGGATGATTGATGCCGCAGACTGTAGTGGGTTTAATGAGATTCCATTTTCAATAAGAGAAACGCTGGCTCCTGTTTTGATCAGTGCTCAAAAGGACTTATCTGGTAGGTCAAGCCTGACTGCTAACATTCTGAGGCGCCCATTAGGATATGTGAAGCACGAGCCAACCACCTCGCTTGCAATACCGCTGCCCCCTACTCCTGTCCCTAGTGCTGCTGGGTTTAGGTCAGGGATACCAATGAGGTCACCACTGCCTGCTCGACTGCTTCTTTTGTAATGCTGTGTGTGCGTGGTGGGCCATTGATCTCCATTATTTCCCCCTTCCTCTGTTTCCTTTTCCTCTGATGTTGGACAGGGTGTGGTGTGCGTGTGCCACAACCCTCCTGCCCTCAATTTTTTTTTGCTGGACAATCTCGAGATAAATGACTGTAGGCCTGACAAGTTTAACAGCAAGGGGATCCTTTGGTGGGGCGCTCAGTTCGGTGGTACCCCTGTCCCTTATAATGCCAAAATATGAAGACTCTTCTCACCTGTTAAATGTGTTCTCCCCTCTCCTGCTTTAGTGGTTTATGAGTTCCTCGCATTATTGCTACATTTTCGGAATCATGAAAGCTATTCTTCGGAATTTTTTCTTTTGACAAACTGTCTAGAATGCTTTGCATCGCCATCAATACGTCTTCTAACGAGCCATGTTTATCGAGCAGAAAACCAAATAGATATGGGTTTACTAACCTGCAAATAAGTTTACTTGTAATTGCTTTTGTATCACCTTCTGGGAGATTGGCCTTCCGTGTAACAAACAAATCACAATCTCGAAAAATACGAGTTGCAAAATTGAGAACTGACTCACCCTCTTGAATTCTGTGTTTGTAATTTTCTTTCATATCCCCTTTTCTCGTATTGGGTAAAGTGTATTTTTCAAGTAAACGTCGTTTTATTTCAATATAACTTCTTAAACTGTCTTGTGGCCAACACATTACCTCCATTGCAGGAGCATTTTTCAGTAACCTAATTACGTGAATTGCTTTTTCTCTTTCTGACTCCCCATATGTGGCTACTTCAAAGTCTCCTTAAAACACCTTTCGACTGAAACCCTTCATGAGGCCGTTGATCATTAAAAGGCCTAATGTGTGCCTGGAGTTCTGGCAATTTTCTAATTACAAGAGTATCTTCACTCGGCTCTGCATGTGTTCTTTCACGTATATGCGTTAGAACTTCGTTTTTGTACATCGGATATGCCTTTGCTGCGTTACGTTCTTCTCTTTCAACTAAGAATCTGTTAATAACTCAGCTAGGTTTTCTAACCAATTTTTCAAGTCCTGTGTTCGTTGCTCTTAGATATATTCTTCCTTGACATCACTATAACCAACTGCTCCTTCGTTTTCATCTCCCGCAGCAGCAGTGTCTACTATGTCATTCCTCGATTATCTAGGCATCTTGAACTTTTATTTTACCGGCTTAAGGAGTAACTTCGCTAACTGCAAACGCATACAGACGAATTTTTTCACCTGACACCAATTATGTCCAATGTCAATGGATAACGAGACATCTGGTTGTGACTTTTTGGTTTTCACTTTATAACAAAAAATGTTTGTGAGTACACTTTACACAGCCAGATACTTTTCAGACTAGTACCTCTGCACAAGTAATTGCAATTTTGGTCTGTCAATATGCAGGATTGTTAGATGTGGAAGTCTCCACTCTGATGGAATTATACTGTCACCAATAGGTTAACAACAGATCACTTATCAGACTTATGACACATAACCTATAACAGATTTCAGTGATCGCGCACCACAATCTATGAAAGTCATAGTACTTTAAAAAAGGCCATTAATCTCATTGTATAAAATTATACATCTACATATTTTTCTTACAAGGATGAGAACAGAATTTTCTGCTTAAGAGTCCCGTATTTCCTTCACACCAACTGTTATAAGACTAGACCTCTTTTTTATTCACAAATTACTATCATTATCTTAGAAATTGTTGTTACTAAAAAAATTATAATCATCATCTCCATTTTTCCCCTTATTTTCTACTTTTAATATGAGTTTTATCATTATTATTATGAGTTTACTGTTATGTTGATCTTATTACCGGTATTATCATTGACCCTTCAAGAAAAGTAACAACATTAAAACAGAGCTTTCACATATAAACTATAAAATCTTATGTCAGCATGTTGAACATAAAGGTATTTACTTCATTTCAGAATGTTTTCATTTTTCCCCGATTCATCTATGGCTTTAAAAAGATCATTGTTCAGCTTTGTCGCAGCTAGAATAATACTTTTACATTACTGTGCATTATTGGGCCTCATGATGGAGGAGGCATAACTATTAGAATTCACTACATACATATTATTATGAAGTCGATGGTACTGTCTGGGAAGGTCCGAATGCAAAGGATAGTCAGAATTATATAAAATCTTAAGTAAAATGCATAACGAAGTAATTGAACGATGTTACCAGAGATTGATATCTAATTTAGTAATACGAAATTAAATATAGAGACTTTTTCTTTCCTACAAAGTAGGATGAAATTTATCAGCTGAAGACCAGACAAGAAAACCATACTCGAAACCACGTAGAATGAAAGAAGGATACCTGAAGTTTTAAAAGAGATAAACTTTGACATACTTACAACCATAATTTGAGTTTTTTTAGGGTTAAACATCATGCCCCATAATTTGCCCAATTCACTAACTTTTCCTAGATCTATATCACAGGATTCAGCTCCCACAAATTTACATTAAGAAAATGGAATTGATGCTAAGAGAGTAGCATCATCTGCACATGTAACGAGCTTGTTTTATACGCCAAACCACATATCATGTGCATAGATTATGAAAAGTAATGGGCCAAAAACACTACACTGAGGAACACCCGATATCACATTCTTATACTTACTACGGTGCCTATCAACAACAACTCTTTGCGATCTATTACTTAAAAATTCTATAATGATGCTCAGAAGCGATCATCCCACTACCAACTGTTTGAGTTTGAAAAATAGGGCTTCGTGAATAACAGCACTAAAATCAAGGCCAGGCATAAGAACTTCCTGACCACAGTCAGTTGATTTCTGTACAACACTGGAGTTTGTAAGAAGGCATCAATGCCACAAGGCCTTTACAAGAAGCCAAATTAGAGAACAGATGATGACCTTAAGCATTTCCATGTAAATGTTTGGCCAGAAGAAGATCAAAACCTTTAGAATATGTAGGTCTTATGAAATTGGGCTGTAATTAGCATTACTTGAAGTACCCTAAACGT
>NC_090758.1:63405145-63412645 GCF_036898095.1 Palaemon carinicauda | reverse complement strand
ATGTTAAGCTTCGGGTAAAAGGAGTAAATGAGGGGGGAAGAGAGAGGGAGGGAGATAGGGAGGGAGGGAGGGGGAGCTACACCACGGTGGTCATGAGAGATTGATTTTATTGATTTGGCTGACAAACTTTCCTTTCCTAATGAATTACTTTTGGTTGTGCGTTGACTAAAGTCTCTCCAAGTGTTTATTTGTTTGTTTCCCTTTTAAGGAAAAATTTAAGTGACCTAAAACACACCGCCAGGAGGAGGCGGCCTTGGATGGGGGAGGGAGTCTTAACTGGTGTTCCTGACGGGTGACAGGGAGGGAGAGCGTTGAAGGGCGTGACACTTGAGTGCCAGATGTGACGTCAAAAGTTGTCAATCCATCGCTCAGTTGTGGAAGTACAGCATTGATTGAAGGTTGATTGTCCGGCCAGACATGTAAAAGGGCAAGGACATTTTCATGAGCTTATAAGAGAATCCATTCCAATCTCAAGTCTTCTGTTCCTGCCAAGACTATTAATTTAGCAAAAGTGGAAAATCTACAAGAATTTTCAGGGATTTTTGTTTTCCGAGTGTTTTCCGTTCAGCGTTACTCACACATCCACAAGCAAACTCAAACACAAAATCACACAAACACACACACACACACACACACACATATATATATATATATATATATATGTAAATATCACCCACGAAATGCATTTAATACCGAATTCTATCTTGGGAAATACATATCCACTTGGAATTCATTTTATGGTAACAGCTTCTGGCCGGGTGGTGATTCGAACCACCACCTGTACGGCTAGAAACTATGCTTGGCAGGGACCCTATCGACTCAGCTATCAAGAGAGACTAAAAGTTTATGACAAGTCCCCCTACATATTCCTGTCGAATTCAGGATTCTGTTCATAGACTTGAAATAGACCACCCGGCCAGAAGCTGTTACCATAAAATGAATTCCAAGTGGATATGTATTTCCCAAGATAGAATTCGGTATTAAATGCATTTCGTGGGTGATATTTACATTAATTAAAATCACGTGTGCTTGTGATATATGTTCATTAAAATAACCACGTGTTGCAAACTCACGATTCAGCTATCATGGTGGGGATGGGTCTATTTCAAGTCTATGAACAGAATCCTGAATTCGACAGGAATATGTAGGGGGACTTGTCATAAACTTTTAGTCTCTCTTGATAGCTGAGTCGATAGGGTCCCTGCCAAGCATAGTTTCTAGCCGTACAGGTGGTGGTTCGAATCACCACCCGGCCAGAAGCTGTTACCATAAAATGAATTCCAAGTGGATATGTATTTCCCAAGATAGAATTCGGTATTAAATGCATTTCGTGGGTGATATTTACATTAATTAAAATCACGTGTGCTTGTGATATATGTTCATATATATATATATGCGCGTTTATGTGTGCAGCTGTGTATATGTCTATGTTTGTGTATGTATATATGTATATACTGTACATATATTTACATATATAGATATATGTATATATATATATATATATATATATATATATATATATATATATATATATATATATATACTATATATATATATATATATAGATATATATATATATATATATATATATATATATATATAACGGATTTTGAGCGAAGCGAAAAATCTATTTTTGGGTGAGATAGCCATGGCGTCCTGATGGAAGGTTCCTGTTTGGTAGCTTCCTTGGGTATAAGACTACTAAGATATTCCCAGAGAATTTAACCACAGGTTATCACAGAATTCTAACTTCTGGAGCGAGTATCTCAAAGGTTTCCCTTTAAGACATCGTAATACAACAGGGGACACGCATGTCTGAACGTGCCACATAGCTATCTTCACCCCGAACAGAGTTAATGCTTCGGTGTGTAAGGACTGAGAATAGCTGGGAGCCGTTCCACAGCTAATCTCACTCGTGGCTACTACTGATACTCGAGACGTAAACAAACGGACGCCATTGCTCTGATGACGTCACGCCCGTCTTCATCCTGAAGCCAGTTGCTGCCCATCACCATGATACAATTGTGTAGGGTGGGAACAAAACTGGACGAAGTAGTAGGGAGGGTCCATCAGGACGCCATGGCTATCTCACCCAAAAATAGATTTTTCGCTTCGCTCAAAATCCGTTTTTTGGGCTCAAGCCATGGCGTCCTGATGGAAGAGTACCAGAGAATAAATGTATCGTGGTAGATTTTCCCCCAGTGTTAAGTGCCTAGGCATTGACAAAACAGCAAAGTAATCTTAGGTAAAGAACCATAGGAACGAAGTATCCTGCCCCCCTTTGGTAGGAAGTTCCCATGGGCTATGCCGACGTCAAAGTGGTATTGAAGGGCTATTCATCCTGACAGAAGAACTTGAAGAACTTAGAGATGAAGCAGAATGTTTGATATTTGTATAGGAACATTCTGAATTAGACCAGTGGTGGTTGGGCACTGTGTATAGAGTTCATCTCTTGGTTATCAGAAGTAAGTATTCGTGTAGGAACCTTACTGAGACAGGGTGAATATAATTTAGGATTAGACATCTTAAATTCTTCATGACCATAAGAAAGGAGGAATAAATAAAACTATGACAGTATGTATTTCATAGTAGGTAGGAGCTGAAAGAGACGCATAAGTAATAAAATAGAAATTTTATTTCACAATGCAGAAATTAAATAATTTACAGCAAAAGTAAAGTTCATTTACAGTAATAATAATGTACATAGAAATAAAGGCTTGCTCTTGAATCTGAAAAGGAATTTCAGGATTAGTAGGTACTCGTTCTCGAGGAACGCAAGTCTTTAAACAACACATCATGCTCAAGGCATGCGGCACTTGTGTGACACTATGACATTTCACCTGGGATAAGAACAGTTATAAAAGCACTAAGTGTTTTTAGACATCACTATGAATCGCTCGAGGGTCAACATAGGCACCCGAAGAGTTAGAGTCCCAAGTAACTCACTGTTCTACGCAGAGTTAGGTGCAGGTTTCATAACACTACCTGCGGCTACCACAAAATGTTTGACTTCGTGCACTTGTTTCGCATAATGTTTAAAGAAAACTCGCGAGGACTTCCAGCCCGTAAAGTTTTTAAGGCTTTCAAAGTCCATGCTCTGAAAGAAGTTCAGAGAAGATGCCACTTTTCTAGGATCATGACCAGCGGGTGTACTGTTCGGATCCGCTCTGCGAATGAAGTAGGTGATTTTCGCTCTTAATTGTTTCAGTGACAGGTCGCTGCCCGATGTTTCTCCTTTGAAGAGTTGGCCTCCACCAAAGTTCGAAGTTCTGCGAAGATAGACCTTGAGACTCTCTACTGGACATAGAGAGACATCCTCCTTCAGGGGGCATATTCTCCAAGGGCCCCATCTTTTGGTGGGTAATTCGTTTTTAGCGAGAAACATCGGATCAGGGGAGAGGGTCACTTCTCCTGAATCGGTAAACAGGATGTGTCCCTCTTCTCTTGATAATGCCACTATTTCGCTGACTCGAGCTCCCGAAGCGAGAGCAAATAAAAATATAACTTTCTGAGTCAGATCCTTGAGGGGGCATGAATCGTTGTCCAAGTTGGAGGCGAAATGGAGTACCTTGTCTAGTGACCAGGAGATCGGTTTCGGAGGGGGTGCTGGGCGTAGGCGAGCACATGCTTTTGGTAATTTGTTAAAGATGTCGTTGGACAGATCAATTTGGAAAGCATATAGAATTGGTCTAGCCAAGGCCGATTTGCAGGTTGAAATCGTATTGGCTGCTAATCCTTGTCCATGAAGGTGAATGAAGAAGGAAATACAGAAATCAATGGTGATTTCTTTAGGATTTTTTTGCCTTGACAAAGGAGACCCATTTCCTCCAGGATGATTCATATTGCCGTCTCGTGGATTCGGTCTTGTATTCCTCTAGGAAGTCTAGACTTTTCTTCGAGATCCCAAACCTCTTCTTTGCGGCAAGGGAGAGAAAATCATGAGATGAAGGTCCTTGATTTTCGATGATGAAGCGAAGACAGTCGACTTCTGTACTTGTTGAGAGAGAACTGGGCCCGGGAGAGGGATCAGCTTGGGCTGCAGCTCCAGGACCAGGGGGTACCAGTTGCTCCGGGGCCACTTGGGAGCCACTAGGGCCGCTGTCCCTTTGAAGGTTCTCAGTTTGGAGAGGACTTTCAACAGAAGGTTGGTGGGAGGGAACAGGTATATCTTGGACCACCTGTTCCAGTCCAGTGACATGGCGTCCACCGCTTCTGCTTTGGGGTCCTCGTACGGGGCTACGTACAGAGGAAGTTGATTGTTGTCGCTCGTTGCAAAGAGATCTATCTGAAGTTCTGGGACTTGGTGAGAGATGAAGGAGAACGATCTTGCGTCTAGAGACCATTCCGACTCTATCGGGTTTGTCCGAGATAGAGCATCCGCTGTCACATTGCGGAATCCTTGTAGGTGAACTGCAGACAGGTGCCACTTCTTCTTCTCCGCCAGACGGAAGATTGGGAGAAGCACCTGATTTATCTGGGGCGATCTTGAGCCTTGGCGATTGAGACAACGAACTACCACCGAGTTGTCTAGGGTTAGACGGATGTGGATCGAGGGCGGCGGGGATAACTTCTTCAGAGTTAGAAGGACCGCCATGGCCTCCAAGATGTTTATGTGGAACGTCTTGAATAGTGGAGACCAGGTCCCTTGAGCCTGTTTCAGGTGGGAGTGACCTCCCCAGCCTTCCAGTGAGGCATCCGTGTGGATGTTGAGTGATGGAGGAGGGTGTTGGAGAGGAATGGACCTTTTCAGGGCCTTTGCTTCCGACCACGGCTTTAGGAGGCGTCGAAGTCTGTTTGGAAGCCGTCTCTTGAGGTCTCTTCGAGCGATGGATGCCGAGCGTCTCCAGACTCCCGCGGCATCCTTTAGCTGTGCACGAAGCACTGGGTTTGTCACTGAGGCGAATTGTAGAGAGCCTAGAACTCGTTCCTGCTGTCGTCTTGAAATGCGTTTGGATTTCAGTAGTCGCTTGACAGACCCTGCTATTTCCTTCCTTTTCTTCTGGGGGATGGAAAGGCGGTGTGACTGAAGATTCCAGTGGATTCCCAACCACTGAAACTTCTGAGCTGGAGAGAGGCGAGATTTCTTCTCGTTGATCTTGAATCCCAGGTGTTCTAGGCACTGGGTAACTTCGTTGCAAGACTTTGCACACTCTTCGGGCGATGGAGCCCAGACTAGCCAATCGTCGAGGTAGGCCATCACCTGGACGTTTCTTAGGCGGAGCTGTTGTACTATGGCATCCGCCAGTTTTGTGAAGATCCGAGGGGCCACATTGAGGCCGAATGGCATGGCCCGGAAGGCGTAGCTTTTCCTTTGGAGTCGAAATCCTAGGTAGGAGGAAGCGTGATGGTTCATTGGAATGTGCCAATAGGCATCCGCCAGGTCTATAGAGACCGTGTAGGAACCTTGAGGCAGAAGGGTCCTTATTTGTTGAAGCGTCAGCATCTTGAATTTGTTGTTCTCTATGAACTTGTTGAGGGGGGATAAGTCCAGAATGACTCTGAGTTTGTCTGAGTCCTTCTTGGGAACGCAAAACAGTCTCCCTTGGAACCTGGTGGACTTTACCTTCCTTATCACCTTCTTGTTCAAGAGGTCTAGAACATATTCTTCCAGAAGGGGGGTCGATTGCTGGAAGAACCGCTGGAAGATTGGGGGTGGTTGCGTCCAACTCCAGCCTAGACCGTTCTTGATGATGCTGTGTGCCCAGGGATCGAAGGTCCAACGATCCTGGAATTGGCGGAGTCTTCCTCCCACCGGAAGCACTTCATTGCTTCTGGTGTCCCGAGGACTTGTTGCCTCGGCCGCTAGCTCCCTTTCCTCCTCTACCTCTGGAGGGACGACGAGATGCGTCTCTGCTTGCACCCCTGAACGAGCCTCTACCTTTGGCATGAAAGGTAGTGGATGGTTGCTCAAAGGCAGGGGTGAAGACCGGTGACTGTGACAACACCGGTTGGGGGACCAATTGAAAGGTCTGTTGTGGTTGGGCAACCACTTGGGAGGTAGCGGGTCCCGGAAACTGACGTCGTTGCTGACGTTGCTGGGGTTTTGGCTTTTGAGGTTTCCTCTTAGGCTGAGGTCCATCGTCCTGAGAGGGTTTCCTTTTTCTGGACATGCCCCACTTGTGGAGAAGGTTCCTATTCTCCGTGGCGGCTCTGTCAGTTATTTCCTTGACAAGGTCAGAAGGAAACAGGTGCTTTCCCCAGATGTTGGAGGAAATCAGCCTCCGGGGTTCGTGTTTCACGGTGGCACCGGCAAACACGAATTCACGACAGGCTCTTCGAGCCTTTATGAAGTGGTACAAGTCCTTCATTACTGTCAGTAAGTGGGATTTGGCTAGTACCATGTAGTGATCTGGTACCCTAGTGTCACAGGCCATCACTTCCAGTTGGACTTGATGAGAAAGAGATGCCGCAAGCCTCTCCTTCGTGTCTTGTTCCCGGCGAAGGAGGTGATCGTTGAGCTTAGGGAGGTCTTCATTAAACTGACGTCCGGCGACGTCAGGATAGAGCCTTCCCACGACGAAAGTATGCTGAACATCTTTCCAGTGTCGAGCGTCAGGGGGGGGTCACGATGGAGAAGGGTCTGCACTCCTCCAGTGCAGGGCAGGGTTTCCCTTCTTCCGCCGCTTTAAGGCATGCAGCTAAGGCCTTTTCCAAGAAAGGAAGAACCGCAGTGTCAGGTGCAACGTACGTAGGATGCTTCTTGCTCAAAGCCGGAAGCTTAGAGCAGGTAAAGCCCCTACTCTTAAATGCGGAGGCTAGCATAGCCTGGGCCTTTGTGAGATCGAACACTATCTCTTCTTTAGGTTCGGTCTCTTCCTTCGAGGCAGGTTCGGAACGAAGCCGGACGTAACAGTCCGGGTAGGCCTCAAAGCTTGGGAAGAACTCCACATCTTCCAACGGGACCGTGCCGATCTTGTCACTAACAAAGATCCTGCCGGTCGCAATAACCATATGCTCTGCATACCTCCACGGGTTGGCATGAGAGCAAGCGGGGAGATCCTTGACCGAAATCTTCTTCGGTTCTCTGGATCCAATCATCGACCTGATGGACTCCTGGTTCTCCTTCAGCCTGTCGTCCATGACGGCTCTAATCAGCCGGATCAGTTCTTGGGTAGAAGAGGAAGGATCCGGAGTCGAGGAGGTAGACGGAATGGACATTTCCGTCGGTGTAGGAGTAGGAGGAGGGATGGACGAGGGAGCAGCTCCAAGCTCCGACTCGGTGTACTCCACCTTGTCTTCGTCCTCTTCGGCTCCTTGAGCCATAAGCGTCTTCTCCGTGTCTTCCGAGACGTCTGAGATCTGTTCATCATCCTCGGAATCTAAACGACACTCGTGCATGGACTGAGCCATGACCACATCAGGTTCCACCGTAATTTGGACAGTGGGGATTGCATCTTTTGGTACCACTGAGTCAGGGGAGGCCTTAGGGAACAACAGGGACCTCAGTTCTTCGGTGGCCAGGTACGGTCCAGTAGCATTTTTCTGAAAGCCACGCACCCA
>NC_090758.1:63377645-63397645 GCF_036898095.1 Palaemon carinicauda | reverse complement strand
TCTCTCTCTCTCTCTCTCTCTCTCTCTCTCTCTCTCTCTCTGTGAATGAAAGAGCAAGCAAAATGATTATTATGAATTCTATCCTTTACTGAAACCTTAAAATATCATTCACTTATGCAAGTGAACAAAACGTGACAGGCTTTTGGTTTTATCTATTGATTACCTTAAGGCAAATGACAGGGTGCCCAAGCGCGAGCTGAGAGCAGTTTCGAAGGTACGCTGTTGTCGGAAAGTTATGCTCAAAGCAATGAAATGTTTGTACTCGTGTACAAAGAATATACTTAAAACATATATAATTTATGCTGATTACGGCATGCTCAAGGGTTCTCCTTCAAGTTGTCTGTTATTTATTGTGTATTGTATATAGAGGAAATAGTAAGAATGATAAAGTTGCTATAGTTATGGAAGATTTTTTAGGAATATAGCACGCATTATTAATAATGGATGATACAGTTTTTTAGCCACTTTATACTGTATGTGAGAATAGAAATGTAGAGTAGGTACCCACTACTGTAAAGATTACGGAATGGGAATAAATGCCAAAAAAAAGAGCAAATATTTTTGTAATAAATGGTAATGATAGGGAAAAAATCCTTTACATAGTCACAATACCAAAATCTGTTATTCACCAGAATATCTGTATTCAGGCTTGGTTTTCAAATTCAGGAAAATGGCCAATGTAATTTCATTACACAAAAAAGCTAACAGAGCAGCAGTAAACGAATTTTCTATATTTTGGGCTTCAAATAGTCAGATGCATTTAAGAATATAAAATTAGTATTCGAGGGAGCTAGGATATTATTATTATTATATAGCTCAGAATCGTGGTCAACAGGTAACGTAAAACAGATCAAACAACAGTATAACCATCTAAACCTGTTTTTACTTGGATTTAGGAGCAATAAAAGTAGAAATCTTTGTTTATTAGAAGCCGGCATTTCCCCACTCAGTCACATAATCTCTAAGCAGAGAGTTAATTTTTTAAGGTCCAAAGTCTATGTAAACAACACTGAACAATCCTTTGTATATATCTATGAATTATGTCAAGAGAATAACACCAACGCACTTACATTTATGTCTAGATTTATGTCTAGATATCTGGAACATCACATCAATTCTAATGTATCTGTTGATATAGGGAATCTTATAAATGCCAGAAGTTCAAATTGCACTAGATTTACCACGTATGCAAGTGAACAAAACGTGACAGTGACGATACACCCTGTATATACAACTAGTTTGTTTATTCCCGTTTTTCTGCGAGAGTCCTTTAGTCGCCTCAAACTAATGTCCCATAATATAAGGATCAAGACAGGTCGCCGGAGTCGCTTACCCTATGAAACATGGGTTTGCCGATGTAACAATACTAGTATCCAATATGAAAGACATGCTCCAATAGAGTGTAACCTGAGTAATGATATTAGATTAAGATACCCCATGTTAAATTTCAGAGACGCTAGCAGGTTGCTCGGTGGAAACGCTCGTATACGGTATATCCATTATGCAAATATGTCCATGAAATATTAAAATTCTATTGATGAACAGGATTATACCAAGGTCTTATGATTTTGATCTTATTATACTAAAAGAAGTTTAGATGAGATGCAATCCACCTTTACTTCATTTCATTTATGATTTTGAATGGACATTTTGTCTTTGGTATTTACGAGAGATGTTAGATCAAATTACGAGTGTAAGATGTTAATCATGGTGTTTTAATTCCAGGCTGACACTTGCACGACTTTTGGTCGAAAATTTGTTGTGGCAAGTCATACCATTTTGGGGCTCGAACTAGGAGGCTTCCGCACTGTTCCCGGCTAGTTCACACATAGTTCAGAATGAGTTCACGACTAGTTCACGAATAGTTCACGAATGCCTGCCTATTAGTGCTCATATTGACATGAACTGTCAGGAAGAGTTCATGCATAGTTTGCATCTAGTTTGCGCACTTTCTGCATTGTCACAACGAGTTTGCACAATTCAGACGGTGTCGGTCCGACTTGGCCACGCCATATAAATACGGGGCCTCTCCAACCCCTGGTCATTTTTTAATTGGCTTTGGAAGAGACAACATGCCTAACATCAGAGACACAATCATTGCAGAGAAAAAGATGCCCATACTTGACAGCTGGTCTAGCCATTGTTGAAGAGCAGCAGAAAAGGCTGGTAGAGGCAGAAGAGGGAGAAAAGGCTATCCCACATCGAAGAATGACACAAATGAAAGTGTGGGTCAGGGAATGCTAAACCAGAAGACAGGAGTTTGGAGCGCATGACTGTCTACTGACTGAACTCCTAAAGGAAGATCAAAGGTGATACGAAAAATACCTCAGAATCGCTGCTGACTTGTTCATAGATATGATTGAGAAGTTAAGCCCTCTCCTCCAGGAGCTCTCCACCTTCATGAGGGAACCGATTTAAGTTGGACTCGAGCTGGATATTGCTCTCCAAGTCTGTAGTACAGCTTCGGGGTTGAAGCAAGTACCATCTGCAAGATCATACCCGAGGTGTGTAAAACCATCATCACGGTCTACAAGAACGAAGTGCTGAGCTGCCACAAAACTGAAGAGGAATGAAAGGAAGTTGCTGCCAGGTTCAGCTCCAGATGGAATTACCACAACTGTCAGGGGGCTATGGGTGACAAGCACATTGCCATAAAGAAGCCACCCAATGCTGGCTCTTACTACTACAACTACAAGGGCTTCCACAGCATTGTACTGATGGCAGTAGCAGATGCTACCTACAAGTTCCTCTACGTAGATGCTGGGACAGAGGGTGGTGCGACGGATGGAGGAACATGGAGTAACTGTTCCCTGCATGATGCTGTAGAAGAGAACAGAACTGGAGTGCCGCGACCCGAATCACTCGCTAATAATGACCAGCCATTGCCCTATCACTTCGTAGGGGATGACGTCTTTGCTCTCCAAATCTGGATGATGAAACCATTTTCCCATCGGTCACAGGTCCTACGAAAATGCATATATAGCTATAGGTTGTCTCGTACCCGATGTGACGTGGAGAATGCCTTTGGAATTTTGTATCAAAATTTCCATTACTTCTTGACGCCGATGCATCAGCACCCCGACATCATCAACCTGATCACCATGTGTGCCTGTGTCCTGCACAACCTCATCCTCATCAAATACCCACACTCAATTTCAGATGTGGACCGCGAAGATCTGGACACACATGATCTGATCCCTGGTGGATGGAGGACTGTCTGACACCTGCAGGGGCTGCAGCCTCTAGCCGGCCATCATACCCAGAAGGATGCAAAGGATCAGCGAGACTACCCGTCACATTACTACATGTCCCCTGCTGGTGCTGTCCCTTGGCAAAAAAGAATGGTATTAGCTCCATGAGCTGTATCCACAGTTATTCCATTGTTTGAATAATAGAAACGTTTGTTTTTTGTTTGTTTTTCGTTGCCTTTATTTTTGGGTTTCTTTTTCTCTGATTTTCGTTTATTTTTTTTCGTTCGTTTCCATTTTTCTTTCACTTTATTTTAAGGTTAAAAAGAGAAACAAGTGTTTTGGAATAAGAAAGAAATTTATTAACATAAAAACTACAAACAACAAATATGTACAAGTATCACAGTCCAACTATTTACAAATATTTAGAAGTGTCTCATCTCAGTCAGTATCCTTGCTGGTTATGGTACTACTGCGTGGTGATACCCAATGGACTTGTGGTGTGTTGAGTTCCTAGGAGGTGTAGAGCGATGAGGGTGAAATGCCCTCTTCTAGGTTGGTGTTCACGGATCTCGGGTCAGGACAGGGAAGCTGAATGGTGTCATAGGTGTCTGGAATTTGGCTGACAGCGACAACACTGAAGGTGTTGGTGAAGGAGCCTGGACAAGGGTGGCTGATGGTGCAGGTGGAATCCCTGATTGACACTCCATGGTACCGGGCTAGCAGGACTAGCCTGAAGACTGTAGTGACTGGGGGTGGCTTCCACGTTACATGTGATGGCTGACTGGCTGGAGGTTGCTGCTGAGGCTGCTGTTGCTTTGACGGTGCCTGCAAGGTGGCTTGTTGAGGTTGATGCCAGAACTGCTGCTGCTGCTGAGCGGGCTGCCAAGGTTGCTGCTGCTGTGGGTCTGGCCAGGTCATGAGTGGGTTTGATATGGCTGCTAGAAGAGCTGACGCCGCTTCCTGTAGCTGTGTACAATGTTGAGGCAGTGTATATGGAATTCATACCGGGATTCCTCTGGGATAGCATAAATGTGGCCTTCCGGTAGGCACGAAAAATCATATACGATCTTGTGCTGGCCGGTGTACAAGTGGGTGGGCGCCAAGGAATCTGCTTTGGAGATGATCTGAAACTTACAAACATTGTAATAATTTAGTACAGCATTTCAATGCAACATACTGCACATGCCATGTCAAAAGCAATGGAGGAAACTGGAATAAAATCTGCATGAAGACATTGGGATTCTCACCTGTTGCACTAAATTACTGAGGTTGCTGTAGGTTACCATGGTCTTATCCGTTGTGGTGGCTGTCTGTGTTGTTAGTGGGCTGGACCGCTTCCACTTTCCCTTGCCCTTCCTGGTGCTAGTAGATGCTTGGCTCTGGGAAACTGTGGATCTCACTTTATCATCATCTCCGTCGCTGATCATCACTACAGCTGACTCTGGGACAGCAAGATGCGCACTGGGGACTGTCTCTCCCCGGACAATGTGTTGTATCAGGAAACTCCAAGTCTCCATGATATGGTCGTCACGGGCACTCCTTTATGGCTGGCCAGCTCCACCCTTCTTTTCCTTCTTCATAATATTCCCCACCCTGCTTCTCAAGTTTTCGTAATGCTTCTTGCATTGGGCATCAGTGACAGGAGGTTCCAGCTATTCTCCAACTCGGTCCCACCGGCTGTTCTTGGCTGCCAAATTGAGCCACTCCTGCTTTTTGTCAAACAGCTGGGGGTTCTCCTTCACAAGATTAGCCAACCTAAACTCGACCTCTTCTGTCCAGCGGTATTCAGGAATTTTTTTCTTGGACACACAGACCCGCTTCTTCTGCTTTCTTTTAGCCTCATCCTCACTTCCTTATTATGCAATTCCACCAGGTTATTAGCTGAAGGCCTATATTATTATTGTTACTATTATTATTATTATTATTATCATTATTATTATTATCATTAGTACTAGCCAAGCTACAACCCTAGCAGGATAAGCAAGATGCTATAAGCCCAAGGGCTCCAATAGGGAAAAATAGCCCATTGTGGAAAGGAAATAAGGAAATAAATAAGTGATGAGAATAAATTAACAATAAATCCTTCTAAAAACAGTGATAACGTCAAAATAGATATGTCATATATAAACTATTAACAATGTCAAAAACAGATATGTCATATATATCTATAAAAAGACTCATGTCAGCCTATTTAACATAAAAACATTTGCTCCAACTTTGAACTTTTTAAGTTCTACTGATTCAACTACCCGATTAGGAAGATCATTCCACAACTTGGTAACAGCTGGAATAAAACTTCTAGAATACTGTGCAATATTAAGCCTCATGATGGAGGAGGCCTGGCTATTAGAATTAACTGCCTGTCTAGTAATACGGACAGGATAGAATTGTCTAGGGACATCTAAATGTAAAGGATGGTCAGAGTTATGAGAAATCTTATGCAACATGCATAATGAACTAATTGAATGACGGTGCCAAAGATTAATATCTAGATCAGGAATCAGAAATTTAATAGACCGTAATTTTCTGTCCAACAAATTAAGATGAGACTCTGCAGCTGAACACCAGACAGGAGAAAAATACTCAAAACAAGGTAGAATGAAATAATTAAAACACTTCTTCAGAATAGATTGATCACCAAGAATCTTGTAAGACTTTCTCAATAAGCCAACTTTTTGTACAATTGAAGGAGACACAGACCTAATGTGTTTCTGAAAAGTAAATTTGCTATCAGAGAATCTCACCTACCATTTTAAATGAATCATACAAATTTAAAGAAACATTATCAATACTGAGATCCGGATGTTGAAGAGCCACCGTCCTTGACCTATTTACAATCATACTTTGAGTTTTATCAGGATTCAACTTCCTACACATAATTAGCACCATTCACTAATATTAGCTAAATCTCTATTAAAGGATTCACCAACCCCAGATCTACATTCAGGGGATGGAATTAATGCAAAGAGAGTAGCACCATCTGCATATGCAACAAGGTTGTTTTCTAGGCCAAACCACATGTCATGTGTATATAGTATGAAAAATAATGGGGCATTAACACTACCCTGTGGAACACAGGATATCACATTCCTATACTCACTATGGTGCCCATCAACAACAACTCTTTGAGATCTATTACTTAAAAAATCAGTAATAATGCAAAGAAACAACCGACACACTAACAACTATTTGAGTTTGAAAACAAGGGCCTCATGATTAACACGGTCAAAGGCAGCACTAAATTTAAGGCCAATCTTACGAACTTCCTGACCACAATCTAGGGATTTCTGTACAGCATTGGAGATTGTAAGAAGGGCATCACATGCTCCAAGGCTTTTACGAAAACCAAATTGCAAACTAGGGAATAGATGATTACTTCCAGCAAAACTATTAAGACGTTTTCCCGGAAGACGTTCAAAAAATTTTGATTATATGGGAGTTATGGAAATTGGGCAGTAATCAGTAAGACTTGAACGCACCACAAGCACATTTACATAGAGGAGTAACATTACCAATTCTCCAACAAGTGCTAAAAGCTCCTCTTTTTGCTAACTTGCGCAAAATAACAGATCACTTTGGAGCTAAGAAATCTGCTGTCTCTATAAAAAAAAAAGGAAAAATGACATTTGGTCTGCACCTCTATAAGCATCAAGGTCCATCAACAGAGCTTTAATCTCACGAGATCGAAAAGCTAAACTAGTTAGTTTAGCCTCAGGAAAACAAGAATAAGGAAGTTCAAGTTTTTCATTACTCTGTTCGCTGTAAAAAACCTCTGCCAATCGAGTTGCCTTATCTAGTTTAAGTAAAGGAGGAACTGTTGCATCTACACCAAAGAGTGCAGATTTAAGGGTAGACCACAATTTATGTTCCTGAGTTGTATCAGAAAGGGTTTCTTTTAGGGTTAAATATTGTACTCCTTTTCAGTTGAGGCAAAAGCTCGAAGCTAATTGTTACGACCTCGGGTGAGGCCGTGGTGCAAGATCTTTAAACCACACGGAAAGAGAGGTCAGTGTTTTTAAATGTTCAATGAAAAATGGTCAATGGAAACGAAAACACGAGAAATCGTAACGATGTTTAATATACACTTAAAACTACAAATGAAAATTAACAAAACAAACAAATATCAGTCAGCCTTGTGACAACAGGACCAAAAATTACGTCCTTAGAATAAACATCCGAAAGGAATACCTAAGCACTAAAATATAAATCCCTAAGATAGATGAATAAATATACAACACATAAGCAATAAATGAGGTCAGGAAGGACGGAGGAGAGCACAGTGAGGAAATACTTAAACTCCTACCTATATTATAAAGCTAAACCTTATACTTAATAACAGTAAACACAAATGTCAACAAAAACCATTCTTCGTACGAAAATAAACTAATCAACTTATATATATATATATATATATATATATATATATATATATATATATATATATATATATATATATATATATATATATATATATATATATATATAAATGTTACAAAAGAAAACCAAACTTTCCAATTACAGAAAGAACGAAGTATTATTTACAACAGCAGGTGTTTCCCGGTGCTAGGCTTATATTTAAAGCTTCAGGGGACTCTGGCGTAGATTCTCAGCAAAACAAACAGTCACACATCAAAGCACTGCCTTCAGAGGGAGTACTGGAGAACAGGTAAGCACGAGGCATAAGCACACCAACATCCTCTCAAAAACAGAATGGATAGAAAATTATTACCTGCCTCCTCCCGAGCTAACAAGCTCCCCACGCAGCTGCACAGACGAAAAGACGTGCTACAGAGGTGCCCCTCCTCAGTCTGCTCGACCGGGAACAAATCCTGGACAATGGCCTGAGCCCGCAGGAAGTCCAAACCCAACACTAGCCAAGTCAAGGATGAAAAGCTCAGATATGCCGTGGGTGGCAGTTCCTGAGCAAACTACCCCAAAGGTAATTCTGAAGATCCAAGATGAGGTAATCCAAATAACAGCTGTAGTATAAAGGTGTGGGAGGCATTCAAGTCTAGCCTGGACTGTCTTTATCCTTCTCTCATGGCGAGGAAGAAAACATTCTCCCCTATGACGACAGCATAAACAAACTGACGAAGAAACTGCTAGTCGAACTCCATAATCCTTAGCAGCTTTCTAAAGAATACAACAGGTGGGATTAGTAATACATATTCTAATTCACACTACAATACCGAAGAGGAGGCCAACAAATGTCTCTGGCAACACTGCCTTAGAATTTATAATTATTACGGTAATACCTAATACTGAGTATAGTTGTTCCAGGTCAAATCTGACCTGTTACCCTTCCAAAGATGATAGGCCTCCTGCTTCTCCAAATAAGCACGTCTACAATTATCATTGAACCACGGTTTGTCCCTCACTCGGTACCTTAGTACACGAGAAGGGATGCGCCTATCAATTATGTTGACTCGATTCTCATTCACAGGGGCAACAGGATCTACACTACTATAATATTGTGACCAATTCAAGCCCAAAAGATCATGCAAAATCCCATTCCAGTCTGCTTAGGATTTCATATAAATTTTACAAGAATACGATATATCAGGAACAGGCTGCTCAGTCTTCACTACTAATGAAATCAAGGTATGATCAGATGTTCCGACTGGATAACTAACCTTACTAGTTATAACGCCAGGGGAGTCAGTGTATACGAGGTCCAAGCAATTACCAGACCTGTGAGTAGCTTCATTTATGATTTGCTCACAGCCTGCTTCAGAAGCAAAGCCTAAAGCATTTAAGCCATGGCGATTGGTAAGAGAGATAGAACTTAACCGCTCCCTATGGAGAGCATTAAAATCACTAACAAAGACAAAAGAAGCCCTTCTATCATCTTCTTGTATCTTAGCCATAATGGTAAGAAGACAAACAAAGATAGAATCATCCATGTCTGGATTCCGGTAGATGGAACACAAATAAAAGTTGTTGTTCCTGTTACAAACTTTTATTACCTGAATCTCATGACATCCACATTGATAGCAGGACTTAAGAAAAGCAAGGTACTCGGTCCTAATATACACTGCCATTCCCCTGGCCCTAGGGATGGCATCACGTTTCATCATTATTGGCTTCTTAAAACCAGTTATAAGAAGCTCAGATGAGTGCCTCATATTAGAAAACAAAGTTTCTGAGCACAAACGAATATCATACTGTCTGGACGTAACTGTAAGGTCTTGGATATTTGCATGAAGACCACGAATATTGCAATACAGAAGACGACATTAACGAAATCTAGGACGTACTGGTCCCGGATTTCGCTGTCTCCAGAAAGCATAAGAATTAGGAGAAATAAAAATGAGACATCATACTTAAAAACTAGACTAACAAGAATTATAAGAAAGACAATATTTACAGAATTATAGATAAAGTGATTGAAGAAACCCATAGACTATAGTAAAAAGTCGGAAAAACTGGCGAACATGGAGGAGCCGATACACCATGCAAGGCTAAATACCATCCAGGATAGCCACTTCAACTGAAGGGAGGACAGTAGGGATGGTTTTGAGAAGAAAAAGAATCTGAAAAGGAAAAGACAACCTTTTGATAAACCAACAGGCATCCATTGCCCTTCTATTAAGCTTGGCCAACACACCATTTAAAAAAAAAAAAGAAAAAAAAAAATTAATGATAGGATAGAATAGTACCCTCAAGCAAGAGAACTCCAACCCAAGACAGTGGAAGACCATGGTACAGAGGCTATGGCACTACCCAAGACTAGAGAACAACGGTTTAATTTTGGAGTGTCCTTCTCCTAGAAGAGCTGCTTACCATAGCTAAAGAGTCTCTTCTACCATTACTAAGAGGAATGTACACTGAACAAATTGCAGTACAGTAATTAACCCCTTAGGTGAAGAAGTGTTAAGTATCTCATTGTTGTCAGGTGTATGAGGAAAGACGAGAATATGTAAAGAAAACACCAGACTATTCTGTGTAAGTGTAGGCAAATAGAAAATAAGCCGTAACCAGAGAGAGGGATCCAATGCATTACTGTCAAGCCAATCACAGGATCCAATACCTCTCTAGCGGTAGTATCTCAACGGGCGGCTGAAGCCCTGTCCATCCTACTACATACTTACTACCTGCGGTCAATGAAAAGCGTTCAATTTTCATCAAGTCCGAGACCGATTTTACCACCTTATTTATAAACTCGAGACCATTATCACTTATCAAAATTCCCAGGCAATCAAACCTAGTAATCAAAGAGCACAGCGCCTGGGCTAATGAATTTGCTGATTTATCCAACATCGAGTAATTATGAGTGTAACAAGTAAATGCTTTAACAAATACACATATATACTTATCATGTGTAAAACCAGTTGGAAATGGTCCTACCACCTCCATAGCTACCCTATAATATTTAATAGGAATCACAGGCCACTTTCTGGCTTCCTTTACAGTGTTTTTATGGTCTTTGAAACAGTTACAAGCCTGACGACATTTTATATAGTTTTCTATAGATTTTTTTATTCCTAACCAAAAGAAGGATTCTCATGCTTTCCTTAAATTCCCTGCATAAAGACTTGCATGTACAATGCGGCTGGCTTGATCAATTCAAGAGGGGAGAAGAACTACACGTTCACAGAATTCCCCTACTCGTGTCTCTTAAGGACAATTTAATATATCATTCTCTATAAGAAATATTCTCATGACGGACATTCGGAAATGATGGATAACTCTCCCATTCACCTTTAATCACTGCTCATACTCTTTCCATCAATTCCTCTTTTTTCTGCCCCTCTAGGACTTCCTTTATGTCCCAGCCTCCCCAGTCAATCAAACCTGCATCATCAGGGCACTCATTTTGGACATCCCTGGTCATATCCTCGGCCACCCACATACATTAACCTTCACTTTTTCTCCCTCACCCCATCTCTATCTCTCTCCAAAATCTTTCTCTCTCTCCCGGTCGAGGATATAATTTTCTGAGCGCTCTTCACATGAATTCACATCCCGTTTTGTATTTTAATGGGACCTTCAATATTTTTGGTTCGTTCTTCGTTCCTCTTTCGTACCCGAGTTGTTACTCCTATTACTGCACCTCTAGAGAGGGCATCAGCTACCTTATTAGACTTATCTTCTATTTGGTCAAATCCCTTTATGTTAAACTTTAACAGTCTTTCAATACATCTCGCTTGTCTACACCCAAATGAAACGGCTGACCTAATAAAAAGAACCAATACCTCTCAAGAACCCAAAGAATAGCCAGTACCTCTCAATCGAATGTACTATAATACTATGTTGCCCCTTTTTAACCCTGGATAGGTACGGTGGGTCGTTTGCGACCCCGAGCGTCAAAAAAAAACAGGTTTTTCTCACGTGACTCACCCCTGTGACTGAATTTGTGGGTGATCGACCTGCAGGAGGTGTCTCCCCTACACGCTCTAGTAGTGTCCAGATGTGCATTGCTGTAGCTGTACTCCTTCCCCGATTTCTGAGACGCGTCGGGGTCGTTCGCGTCCGAGTTTACCCTTCTGAGGTAGTTTGCATAATTATCAAAGTTATTACGTATTATGAAATTGTCGTAGAATGGTGCAACTTGTATAGGTTATCAGTTGTGGAAAGTCTTGGTGGATTGTTTGGCTACCATGTGCATGTTTTTTTTTTTAGTTAAAATGTCGTTCATCACCACGAGGACCATTTTACCGCGAGTGCCCCTTTTTCATTTTTTTTCATTTTTTTGCCAAGTCATTTTTCCGTAAGATATTGCCAAATAGTGTCGTAAAACTTTTGCTTGTTTAGTGTTGGAAAGTGTGTCTAGATGATCTGGCTACCCATGCATGACTTTGTTTTTGTCAGATACGACGTAGTTATTGGTATATTGGGTATTTAACTGCGGTTACCAATTTCTGTTTTTTTTTCAATATTTGTAAAAATTACTACGTAGTAAGGAATTGCCGTATATTATTGATTTTTTTTTCATGTTTATGTGTTAGAAAGTGTGCCTTGATGGTTGGGCTAACACGTGCATGTCTTTTTTTTTATCTGAGATGTCGTATATTAGAATGTCGGGCATTTTACCGCGAGTGTCCCTTTTCAATTTTTTTTAATTTTTTTGCCAAGTCATTTTTCCGTAAGATATTGCCAAATAGTGTCGTAAAACTTTTGCTTTTTTAATGTTGGAAAGTGTGTCTAGATGATCTGGCTACCCATGCATGACTTTGTTTTTGTCAGATACGACGTAGTTATTGGTATATTGGGTATTTAACTGCGGTTGCCAATTTCTGTTTTTTTTTCAATATTTGTAAAAATTTACTACGTAGTAAGGAATTGCCGTATATTATTGATTTTTTTTTTCATGTTTATGTGTTAGAAAGTGTGCCTTGATGATTGGGCTAACACGTGCATGTCTTTTTTTTTATCTGAGATGCCGTATATTAGAATGTTGGGCATTTTTCCGCGAGTGCCCCTTTTTATTTGTTTTGCATTTTTTTGCTTAGTCATGTTACCGTAAGGAATTGGCAAGTAGTGTCGCAAAACTTATATTTTTATAGTGTTGGAAAGTGTTTCTAGATGATCTGGCTACCCATGCCTATTTTTTTTTTTAGCCAGATATGGCGTATATATAAGTATGTGTTCGATTTTCCTGTGATTGCCATTTTTTCGTTTTTTCCCATTTCTTTCAAAATTACTACGTACTAAGGAACTATCACAGAGTAATATTTCATTTATATGTTTATTTGTCGGAAAATATGCCTTGATGGTTTGCCTAGCACGTGGCTGAAATTTTTTTTTTCTGAAATGCTGTATATTAGAATGGCCATTTTTCCACGAGTGCCCCTTTTTATTTGTTTTGCATTTTTTTGCTTAGTCATGTTACCGTAAGGAATTGGCAAGTAGTGTCGCAAAACTTATATTTCTATAGTGTTGGAAAGTGTTTCTAGATGATCTGGCTACCCATGCCTATCTTTTTTTTAGCCAGATATGGCGTATATATAGGTATGTGTTCGATTTTCCGGTGATTGCCATTTTTTCGTTTTTTCCCAATTCTTTCAAAATTACTACGTACTAAGGAACTATCACAGAGTAATGATTCCTCTAGATGTTTATTTGTCGGAAAATTTTGTTTACTTTTTTTTTGATTGAATATCATCAAATTTTTTTAGCTAAAATATTGTTTTACATTTTTTTTTCGATTTTATTTCCCTTCAAAAAAAATTTTTTGGGTCAGAATTTTAATTTTATAGTCGTTAAATAATCGACAATTATCCAGCAACCCACCATACAATTTTTATGCATATCCAATAATAATTAGATTAGTAAATAACACCTTGAAATTGACATACCCTTCCTACATTTCAAGTGGCAGATTAGGGAGTCTGAGTCAGTGTGGTTGGCGGCCATTTTGTGGACATATCCGAAGCGTAAGCTGCCCTATCTATATATATTCTTGTTCCCTATAGAATTTGTGATATTTTGGTATATTTTTACCTGCATAAATATCATATTATATATTAAATATATGTATTTTTTTACGAAATTTCCAAGTACTCAAAAAATTACCTTTAGATATGGCCCCTGATATAAATGTAATTTACAAAATAATGAAGATTTTTTTACATATTTCTATTTTAGGATAACATATGTTTATTCCCTAAAAAAATTAGCCACTTCCTATTTCATTTGGGTACCCAAAAAAATTCATGAAATTTGGACAATTTTTTTTGGCCAAAAAAAGTTACCCTTTTTTTCTCATTTCACATCTTCACCTCCATGGGTCTGACTTCATCCAAAATACATCAAGATGTGTCCTAAACATTCAAGAATCAATTCCTAAAAGGATTTGTGTATATATGTATAAACTTTTTTTTTATGAATTTTTATGTCAGGTCTTTTTTTTCTACTTAATTTTTTAAAATATTTATAATAAATAGTTTTTCTGCAGATGAGTAGTATTTATCTTTACAGTTGTTTTAAGCATTCATTGAAGTTTTTTTTGGCAAAAGAAAAAAGGAGGTTACTGCAAAAACTGATTTTTCAAGAATTTTTTTTGGCGTCGGGGTCGTTCGCGTCCGAGTATACCCTTAAAGGGGTGTCCGAGGACCGTACCTATCCAGGGTTAAATTAATGCTCTAGAAGCAAACTAAATGTGTTGCGCTCTACCTTTATCATATTCTTGAGAAATTACGCTACCAATAGCTACGCTACTCTCATCTGTTGTCACTAAAAACGGGTAATCAAATCTAGGATATGCGAGTAAGTCAATGCTAGTTAAGGCAGCTTTCTAATGGTTGAAGGTCCTTCCATGTCCCACTCCCCATTTTATTAATCTTTTTTTCTTCAAACTATCTAGGGGTCTCGCTATCTCTCCAAAACCTCTTATGAGTTTACAGTAATAACAAGCGACCTTAAGGAGCCCATCTAGTTACTTATGGGTACATGGTCTTGGGAAATCTCTAATAGCTTCTACCTTACTGAGGTAGGGTTGGATACCTTCTTGGGTTATTATATGAACTAAAAATTCAACCTGTTTACAGAAAAATTTGCACTTTTATAAATTTGTTTTCATACCATTACTTCGCAATGCTTTTGAAAATTTACTAATAATATTATTCATATGTTCTTCCGACATTTCCTTTTGATTGTGATATCGTCTAAGTAAAGGAGAACATTATGGCTAATTAAGGGAGATAAAACCACCATTATTACTCTAGAAAAACTACTTAGAGCATATTTAACACCAAAAGGAAGAAAATCAAACTAAAAGAGTTGATCTTTGGCTATAAATAGCGTTTTACTTTTATTGACTTTCTTCCTAAATGGTTATTTGATAGTATCCAGATTTTAAATTGATAAATGTAAAATATTTACTATTGTGTACCTGCCTGAGTAATTCTTCAATTGAGGGCAATGAAAATGCATTATCCTTAGTGAACGCATTCAACTTTCTCTAATAAACACACAATCTTATCGAGCAAACCTTTTTCCTAACAGGTACAATTAGAGAAGTCCAGGGGGATTCACTCTCCTCGATAATCCTTTGTTTCCTTAATTTTCTATTTTCCCATTTTATTACTCTCTGGAAATGAATGGGTGCCTTATAAGGCTTGACCTGATTGGTTATGCCTGCTCAGTTTCAATGCAAAAGGGAAATAAATCAATCGTCCCGAGTTTTTCGTCTCCAATCGCAATCACATCTGAATAATTATTAAAAATGTTTCTAACTACAGGTTGATATTCTAGCAGATATAGTTTTCAACATTGCATAATCAATCTCTGAGTGCTTTCATCTGTGCGGGCTGGAGTTGTGGTTCCCAAGATCCCATTATAAGTAATTTCACATAAATCCAACTCACACACAGAATCACTTCCTAACAAAACTCTTTTGCTTGACAAGTTAACTATCGTATTGTTCGCTCTGTTCTCTTCTATTTCTGACAAGCCTTCTAAGACTACATATGGCCATTTGTCCTTGGGTTTAACTACGACCTTGGTTCCCTTCGGAAGATGCTGACAAGGGGTCACTAATATGTACATAAGTGTCTGGCGGAGGAAATACTTTTCTTCAATTCAGTACAGCTGTTACCTTCTATAATGGTCTCTCCTTTCCTACACAAGCACTTACTCTCTCTCGACTTTATATCTACAAAATGCACCCTCCTGCTTTTATTAATATTCAACCCTTTTCCTCGTATATGTATATGTATATATGTGTAGGACAAAAAATTCACGTGTAAACTTCCAAGATCCTACCTTAAAGTTGACGATCGTTGTATGGCCTGCCTGTAGTTTATTTCCTCCTGGCATATCGAAGATGATTGATGCCGCTGAATGTAGTGGGTTTAATGAGATTCCATTTTCAATAAGAGAAACGCTGGCTCCTGTGTTGATCAGTGCTCAAATGGACTTATCTGGTAGGTGAAGCCTGACTGCTAACATTCTGAGGCGCCCATTAGGATGTGTGAAGCACGTGCCAACAACCTCGCTTGCAATACCGCTGTCCCCTACTCCTGTCCTTAGTGCTGTGGGGTTCAGGTCAGGGATACCATTATGGTCACCACTGCCTGCTCGATTGCTTCTTTTGTCATGCTGTGTGTGTGTGGTGGGCCATTGATCTCTTTTGTTTCCCCCTTCCTCTGTCTCCTTTTCCTCTGATGTTGGGCGTGGGATGGTCTGCATGTGCCACAATACTCCTGCTCTCAATTTTAACAGCCAGGGGATCCTTGGGTGGGGCACTCCATTTGGTGGTACCCCTGCCCCTTATACTGCCAAAATATGAAGACTCTTCTCACCTGTTAACTGTGTTCTCCCCTCTCCTGCTTAGGTGGTTTATGAGTGCCTCTCATTACTGCCACATTTTCGGAATTATGAAAGCCATTCTTCGTAATTTTTTCTTTTGGCAATTGGTCAAGAATGTTTTGTATCGCCATCAATATGTCTTCTAACGAGCCATGTTCATCGAGCAGAAAACCACAGAGATATGGGTTTACTAATCTGCGAATATGTTTACTTGCAATTGCTTTTTTATCACCATATGGGAGATTGGCCCTCCGTGTAGCAAACAAATCACAATCTTTAAGAATACAATTTGCAAAACTGAGAAGTGACTCACCCTCTTGAATTTTGTGTTTGTAATTTTCTTCCATGTCTCCTTTTCTCGTATTGGGTAAAGTATATTTTTCAAGTAAAGCATCTTTCAGTAACCTAATTACTTGAATTGCTTTTTCTCTTTCTGACTCCCCATATGTGGCTACTTCGAAGTATCTTAAAAACACTTTTCGACTAAAACCCTCCATTAGGCTGTCGATTATTAAAAGGCCTAGCATGTGCCTGGAGTTCTGGCAATTTTCTAACTACAAGAGTATCTTCACTCGGCTCTGCATATGTTCTTTCACTTATATGCGTTTGAGCTTCGTTTTTGTACATCGGATATGCTTTGGTTGCATGCCGCTCTTCTTCTCTTTCAACTAAGAATCTGTTTATTAACTCGGCAAGGTTATCTAACCAATTTTTCAAGCCCTGTGTTCGTTGCTCTTAGTTATATTTTTCATTGACATCACAATAACCAACTGCTCCTTCGTTTTCATCTCCCGCAGCAGCAGTGTCTACTATGTCATTCCTCGCTTATCTAGGCATCTTGAACTTTTATTTTGCCGGCTTAAGGAATAACTTCGCTCACTGCATTCGCATACAGACAAATTATTTCACCTGACACCAATTATGTCCAATGTCATCGGATAACGAGACATCTGGTCTTGACTTTTGTTTTCACTTTATTATAAAACTGTTCGTGAGTACATTTTACACAGCCAGATACTTTTCAGACGAGTACCTCTGCACAAGTATTTGCAATTTTTCTCTGTCAATATCCAGGATTGTTAGATGTGGAAATCTCCAATCTGATGGAATTATATTGTCACCAATAGGTTAACAACACGTCCCTTATCAGACTTATGACACATAACCTATAACAGATTTCAGTGATCGCGCACCACAATCTATGAAAGTCATAGTACTTTAAA
Source organism: Palaemon carinicauda (assembly GCF_036898095.1). Classification (NCBI taxonomy): domain Eukaryota; kingdom Metazoa; phylum Arthropoda; class Malacostraca; order Decapoda; family Palaemonidae; genus Palaemon; species Palaemon carinicauda. The sequence continues at coordinate 63,379,980 of NC_090758.1, read as the reverse complement.
ACAGGCCATCAATCTCATTGTATAGAAAATATACATCTACACATTTTTCTTACAAGGATGAGGACTGAATTTTTTGCTTAAAAGTCCCGTATTTCCTTCATACCATCAGTTCTACGACTAGACCTTATTTTTTTATTCACAGATTACGATAATTATCTTGGCAATTGTTGTTACTAACATAATTATCATCATCATCTCCATTTTTCCCATTATTTTCTACTTTTGATATGCGTATTATCATCATTATTATGAGTAAACTGTTATTTTGATCTTATTACCGGTATTATTATTGACCCTTCAAGATTATTACCATAATTATAAAATTGCTCACCGTCTACAGCATCTGTTAAAGTCAACCTAAGATTCTCCCTTTCCTTGCAATTACCCCATTTTAGAGTAAGCACAAGAGTTTCATTGCTATATCTCTAATGTATCCCTATGTCATTACTGGAAAGGAATTTATTTTTACTATTGCTGCTTTCACACTTGTGTATACGTGTCTTTTTTTTAATAATCATCTTTCCGTAACCATATTTTTCAGATCTATGTAAGGGATTATCTTTTACAATGAACATTTCCAACGCTCTTGAGCATGGACTCATGTGCTCAGTCTGGTAATTGTGTGCTATAATTATTGTTGGTATTATTTAATTTCTTAAGATTTTTTTGCTGATGTCGTTGGTGTAATAATGCTCGAACCCTGTTTTATATTTGTGGATAGCTTTTTAGCTGAAAAGGGGATTATTATTGTTGCAAACGATGTGAGTGATTTTATATGAAATGCCAAGATTTTTGCGAATGAATCCAACCCAACCTATAGTCCAGTCAACCCTAAACTTAGTCATTTCCTTTTATTATTATCGTTCGTTGTGTGGGAGTTAATATCTCCTCTACTAATATATATATATATATATATATATATATATATATATATATATATATATATATATATACATATATATATGTATATATATACATATATATATATATATACTGTACATATATACATATATATATATATATATATATATATATATATATATATATATATATACATACATATATATAAATATATATATATATATATATATATATATATATATATATATATATGTGTATGCATATATATACATATATGTATATATATATATATATATATATATATATATATATATATATATATATATATATATATATGTATATATATATATATATATATATATATATATACATATACACATATACACATATACACATATACACATATATATACATATATATATATATATATATATATATATATATATATATATATATATATATATATATATATATATATACATATATATATGTATATATATACATATATATACATATATATATATACATATATATATATATATATATATATATATATATATATATATATATATATATATATATATATATATATATACACACACACATATATATATATATATATATATATATATATATATATATATATATATATATATATATATAATCCGTACAAAATTTAGTTATAGTCAATCTTCAACACTAGTTGGCAAAGAATTTCTGTGATAAAGGAAAATATCCCACTGAAGAAGGGAAAATAGGAAAGAAATAAAATATAAAAGGAGTAATGAACAATTAAGATGAAATATTTTAAGAACAATAACAACATTAAAACAGAACCTTCACATATAAACTATACAATCTCATGTCAGCATGTTGAACATAAAGGTTTTTACTGCATTTCAGAATGATTTCATTTTTTTCCCGATTCATCTATGGCATTAGGAAGATCATTGCTCAGCTTTGTCGCAGCTGGAATAAATCTTTTAGATTACTGTGAATTATTGAGGCTCATGATAGAGGAGGCATAACTATTAGAATTCACTGCATACATATTATTATGAAGTCGATGGTACTGTCTGGGAAGGTCCGAATGCAAAGGATGGTCAGAATTATATAAAATCTTGAGTAAAATGCATAAAGAACTAATTGAACGATGTTACCAGATTGATATTTAATTTAGTAATAAGAAATTAAATAGACCGAACTCATCCTTTCCTGCAAAGTAGGATGAAATTTATCAGCTGAAGACCAGACAAGAAAACCATACTCGAAACCACATAGAATGAAAGAAGGATACCTGAAGTTTTAAAAGAGTTATACTTTGATATAATTATAATCATAATTTGAGTTTAGTTAGGGTTAAACATCATTCCCCATAACTTGTCAAATTCACTAATTTTTCCTAAATCAATATTACAGGATTCAGCGCCCACAGATTTACATTCAGAAAATGGAATTGATGCTACGAGATTAG
>NC_090758.1:63355145-63372645 GCF_036898095.1 Palaemon carinicauda | reverse complement strand
CTCTGAATAACCCGCCTTATTTAGACTAACTGAAAGGATAGTCTGTGCCTTATCATGGTCGAGAATCAAGACCTCCTTTGGTTCCGCTCCTTTTCTTGACTTTGGTTCGTACTTCAGTCGAACCCAACAATTAGGGAAAGCATCAAAGCTTGGCCAAAATTGAATTTTGTCCAAAGGAACAGCACCTATTTTCTGTGAGATGCAGAGATTTCCATTTGAAATCGGCATTTGCTCCGTGAACCTCCAGGGATTGGTTATGGAGCATGTTGGTAGGTCTTGATTCATGGGTCGTTTGACTGACCCCTGGGAAGCGACAAGAGAAACTTTACGAGGATCTATCTTGCGTTTTACTTCCTGCTTTTCGTTTTGTCTACGAAAGCTCTCTATTTGATTCTTCAGTTGGATACATAATTGTATCACATTATCCAAATTAGGGGTAGAAGATGAAGATGTCGACATCGATGGCTCTAAAGACAGCACAGGCGGAGGAAATTCCGATGCAACATTTTCCTTTTCTACCTTGGGGCATTTCTTGCCCTTAATCCCAAAGGTTTTTTGGCCGTCAGGGGATGTAGTTAGCCCATGAGGCACTACTGTTTCCTCAATTGCTTCCAGAAATAGTAGCTTACGCATCCCATCATTAGGTAGGAAAGGTCCCGGAGAGATCTTTTGAAAGTGTCTCACCCAGTTGCGTAATTTATATTGAGCTGTATCCCTAGTCTCTGTAGACTTGGGATTTTCAAAACCTTCGGACATTAATGTCCGACATATATTGCAAACCTGTGGGTTCCAATAATGTAGGGATCCGGAAATAATATTGCAGGGGGCATGAAACCTGCAAGTATTATGACCGTAAAAATACTTACTGTTGGCCTTGCAGAGGACTGCAGCACAAGGTATCTGGTGTTCCTCCTGTAAAGAAGGAAAACAAAATGAGTATACAATAGAATAGCTCAGGATAGTGAGCTATAAAGGGATAGTAGGAGATACATACTTGTGTACCCCTGTGAGCAAATGCTGTTGCCTCCCCTCAGTATAACTACATGGAGATTTCTCTATAGAGTAACTCCAAGTAGAAGGACTCTTACCCATGGGGGTAGAGAAGTATCAAATCACTGTCCCAAAATAATGTTAATATTGTGGGGTCAGGATGACCAACTCTCGTTCAGAATATTGAAGAAAATTATTCATTCAATATATGAACGGTACCAGCAGAATGCTCTTAAAAGGGTACCCAAGGTATGTCAGAAAATACTACTGTATCATGGTACTGTAGTTTTCTAATTGCAGCAAGTCTATATTGCAATTTACTGGTTACTGTACATCATGTATTGTAGTCTAGTCATTATGCTGCCTTCATTGTAGCATATGACAGTATGGTCCATCTAGCATGAAGCCAGCTGGACTAGAAAAATAAAGACATATATTTGTATATCCCACTCAGCCTATTTGCTATAGTCTTCCTACTATATTAACCCTGGATAGGTACGGTGGGTCGTTTGCGACCCCGAGCGTAAAAAAAAAACAGGTTTTTCTCACGTGACTCACCCCTGTGACTGAATTTGTGGGTGATCGACCTGCAGGAGGTGTCTCCCCTACACGCTCTAGTAGTGTCCAGATGTGCATTGCTGTAGCTGTACTCCTTCCCCGATTTCTGAGACACGTCGGGGTCGTTCGCGTCCGAGTTTACCCTTCTGAGGTAGTTTGCATAATTATCAAAGTTATTACGTATTATGAAATTGTCGTAGAATGGTGCAACTTGTATAGGTTATCAGTTGTGGAAAGTCTTGGTGGATTGTTTGGCTACCATGTGCATGTTTTTTTTTTTTTTAGTTAAAATGTCGTTCATCACCACGAGGACCATTTTACCGCGAGTGCCCCTTTTTCATTTTTTTTCATTTTTTTGCCAAGTCATTTTTCCGTAAGATATTGCCAAATAGTGTCGTAAAACTTTTGCTTGTTTAGTGTTGGAAAGTGTGTCTAGATGATCTGGCTACCCATGCATGACTTTGTTTTTGTCAGATACGACGTAGTTATTGGTATATTGGGTATTTAACTGCGGTTACCAATTTCTGTTTTTTTTTCAATATTTGTAAAAATTACTACGTAGTAAGGAATTGCCGTATATTATTCATTTTTTTTTCATGTTTATGTGTTAGAAAGTGTGCCTTGATGGTTGGGCTAACACGTGCATGTCTTTTTTTTTATCTGAGATGTCGTATATTAGAATGTCGGGCATTTTACCGCGAGTGTCCCTTTTTAATTTTTTTAAATTTTTTTGCCAAGTCATTTTTCCGTAAGATATTGCGAAATAGTGTCGTAAAACTTTTGCTTTTTTAATGTTGGAAAGTGTGTCTAGATGATCTGGCTACCCATGCGTGATTTTGTTTTTGTCAGATACGACGTAGTTATTGGTATATTGGGTATTTAACTGCGGTTGCCAATTTCTGTTTTTTTTTCAATATTTGTAAAAATTTAATACGTAGTAAGGAATTGCCGTATATTATTGATTTTTTTTTCATGTTTATGTGTTAGAAAGTGTGCTTTGATGGTTGGGCTAACACGTGCATGTCTTTTTTTTTTATCTGAGATGCCGTATATTAGAATGTTGGGCATTTTTCCGCGAGTGCCCCTTTTTATTTGTTTTGCATTTTTTGCTTAGTCATGTTACCGTAAGGAATTGGCAAGTAGTGTCGCAAAACTTATATTTTTATAGTGTTGGAAAGTGTTTCTAGATGATCTGGCTACCCATGCCTATTTTTTTTTTAGCCAGATATGGCGTATATATAAGTATGTGTTCGATTTCCTGTGATTGCCATTTTTTCGTTTTTTCCCATTTCTTTCAAAATTACTACGTACTAAGGAACTATCACAGAGTAATATTTCATTTATATGTTTATTTGTCGGAAAATATGCCTTGATGGTTTGCCTAGCACGTGGCTGAAATTTTTTTTTTCTGAAATGCCGTATATTAGAATGGCCATTTTTCCACGAGTGCCCCTTTTTATTTGTTTTGCATTTTTTTGCTTAGTCATGTTACCGTAAGGAATTGGCAAGTAGTGTCGCAAAACTTATATTTTTATAGTGTTGGAAAGTGTTTCTAGATGATATGGCTACCCATGCCTATCTTTTTTTTAGCCAGATATGGCGTATATATAGGTATGTGTTCGATTTTCCGGTGATTGCCATTTTTTCGTTTTTTCCCAATTCTTTCAAAATTACTACGTACTAAGGAACTATCACAGAGTAATGATTCCTCTAGATGTTTATTTGTCGGAAAATTTTGTTTACTTTTTTTTTTGATTGAATATCATCAAATTTTTTTAGCTAAAATATTGTTTTACATTTTTTTTTCGATTTTAATTCCCTTCAAAAAAAATTTTTTTGGGTCAGAATTTTAATTTTATAGTCGTAAAATAATCGACAATTATCCAGCAACCCACCATACAATTTTTATGCATATCCAATAATAATTAGATTAGTAAATAACACCTTGAAATTGACATACCCTTCCTACATTTCAAGGGGCAGATTAGGGAGTCTGAGTCAGTGTGGTTGGCGGCCATTTTGTGGACATATCCGAAGCGTAAGCTGCCCTATCTATATATATTCTTGTTCCCTATAGAATTTGTGATATTTTGGTATATTTTTACCTGCATAAATATCATATTATATATTAAATATATGTATTTTTTTACGAAATTTCCAAGTACTCAAAAAATTACCTTTAGATATGGCCCCTGATATAAATGTAATTTACAAAATAATGAAGATTTTTTTACATATTTCTATTTTAGGATAACATATGTTTATTCCCTAAAAAAATTAGCCACTTCCTATTTCATTTGGGTACCCCAAAAAATTCATGAAATTTGGACAATTTTTTTTGGCCAAAAAAAGTTACCCTTTTTTTCTCATTTCAGATCTTCACCTCCATGGGTCTGACTTCATCCAAAATACATCAAGATGTGTCCTAAACATTCAAGAATCAATTCCTAAAAGGATTTGTGTATATATGTATAAACTTTTTTTTTATGAATTTTTATGTCAGTTCTTTTTTTTTCTACTTAATTTTTTAAAATATTTATAATAAATAGTTTTTCTGCAGATGAGTAGTATTTATCTTTACAGTTGTTTTAAGCATTCATTGAAGTTTTTTTTGGCAAAAGAAAAAAGGAGGTTACTGCAAAAACTGATTTTTCAAGAATTTTTTTTGGCGTCGGGGTCGTTCGCGTCCGAGTATACCCTTAAAGGGGTGTCCGAGGACCGTACCTATCCAGGGTTAAAATATATAGGTTCCTGATCAGGGAGACTCAAGGAAAAAGCCTCCACCCTTTAAAGGTTAGGAGTGTATTACTACTACCTTAAAGTGCTTAATATTGTAGGGTAATCCTAATACTGATTTCTAATCAGGATATTGAAGAAATCATATTCATTCAATATAGGATTGGGCTCATCAAATGCCTGTGTTGGATATCCAGAATATATTGGAAATAGCTACTAGTATAAACTATATAGTAGTTTTCTATCTGCAGTATATTCTATAATGCAGATATACTGGCTACCTGTATAAAATTTAGAGTAGTTCAACCGGCATGTAGCTGGCATAGCTAGGTCTTGCCGGCATACCCGGCATGCTAGCTAGAGAGAGAGAGATAGCATGGAAAAAAAGGCTACTCCTTACTGTGAATGTACACAGTAATTAAGGATGTACAAGTCTAATTTGACTGCCTTTTTCCAGAAAGAAGGTTCTAATAGAAGGGAAAAATGTACCATTCAGGCTTCCATCCAGCTACAGTACTATTGCCAACAAGGTACCACCGATACACTTGCGGCCAGCAAGTCCAGCAGTACCAGTACAGTCGGCGTGCTGCCAACTGAGTGAGCACTATCTGTGCCGGCCTGGCCGGCAGTACCCCGACAACAGGACCTGTAGCAGCAGTCCAAGGGAGGACTGAAGAACCTTGGGAACAGAAGGGACTTCCCTCTCACGGCCATCATGGTCGCCGGCAGCCATCTTGGCTGCCGGCTGTGCCGGCAGTTGCCGGCTAGGCTGGCAATTGCCGACAGATGATGTGGTTGGTGGCAGTATGCTCTGCCGTCAACCAAAGACATGACTAGAGAGGGAGTCTGGCTGGCTCAGGCAACCTACTAGCAAAGGTAAGTTTGCAAGATGCCGGCCTAAAGAAAGACAATGGCTCAGGCATCAAAAGTGGACAGAGGGATAGGGAACAGGGTCCTGTAACGAGTGTGAAAGAAATTGGCAAAAATGGTTATTACTACCACCTGTAAAAGAAACTCTGTTTCGGTATCGGCCGAATCCCATGGAACAGGAGAGACTCAGTTCTCCATCCCAGAGGCTGCCGACACAGTGAAGGGGATGGGGGCACTGCCGCCTCCTCTCAACAAAGAAGAGACAGAGTTCTAGTGCCATGTATCCTAGGCTAAAGAAAATTACTCTTCAGCCCAGAGAACTGTGGCATAGGACTAGTCTTTTAGTCGCAAGGAGAAGATGGTATCCTACTATAACTTCAAGTGCAGCTAATGATGGCTAACCTCCATTGCCGGCCACCTGGCCGGCAGGGGAATGATGATATCCTACAACCCATTCGCCCTACCGGCAGGTCGCTGACATAAGACTAAATACTCTGAGATTCTGTCTAAATCCCAAAACCTAATGGTATACCACAATCAATGGTTAAGTTAAGAGGCAGGACAAACCCTAAGTTAACCATGTCTGAATAAAATTCAAGGCACGGCTATTAGGGTTTTAGCCTGAGGCTACACTCACCGGGAAAGAGATTACCTTAAGTCTCCGAAGAGACGTGTAATGTTTCATAACATCCTAGGAGGTATCAGTCTCCACTGAATGAAAACAATACACGAGAGTAATCGGGGAAAGTCTGAACGTATAGTAAAATGTCTAGGTAAGGTTACCCAGGCTATACCAGATCTCGGTTACCTAAATTACCGAAACTCTAACTATACGATCGACAGAGAAAAGAGGGAAACAAAAGTTATGCACATTATCGAAACTTTACAAGAATGATTGCCTAAATAGCAAAATAATAAAAATAATTAGATAAAGCTATTAAAAACTGGAAGTTGCTCTACTATCTAAATAACACATGCCAAACGAACGACGGCGCCTTGGCGCCTCCAGTAACTAGCCTAGCTTATAAACACAATAAAATACTCTAATTTCATTGTGAAACAGGAGCTAAAATATACTCATAGTAAAGACCCGATACTCAACTTTCCAGAGGCGGAAGAAGATGGAGAAAGCATAATCATAATCCTGTAAAACGATCGAAAAGTTAGATCACCAGGAAATATCACCAAGAGCGACTAAAAAAAAGGAATGTCTGCTGTCGTAGGAATGGCGCTGTTGTATTCCCAATAGTATTACGAGAGCGGGGAGAGCCTTTGGAGGGCTCCCTTTTGCCACATCCTCCTCGCAGCCAAAACGCTGTTTGGGGTCCATATTGCTATGAAAGCGTGTCAAGAATGCGTTCGCTGATATTATGCGATATCCTTTGGAGAAATTTTAAGGATATTCGAGCCAGGAGTTAGAATTCTGGATACCTAAAAGTAAAATTCTCTGGGAATATCACTGTAGTACATATATTCCTTAGGAAGCTACTGTAAGGAACTTCCATCGGGACGACATGGCTATCTCACCCAAAAATAGATGTTTCGCTTCGCTCAAAATCCGTTATATATATATATATATATATATATATATATATATACATGTGTATATTTGTACATATATATTTTAAGTATCTATCTATCTATCTATCTATCTATCTATATATATATATATATATATATATATATATATATATATATATATATTATAAATATATATATATATATATATATATATATATATATATATATATATATATATATATATATATATACATATATATATATGTATATATATATATATATATATATATATATATATATATATATATATATATATATATATATATATATATATATATATATATATATTATAAATATATATATATATATATATATATATATATATATATATATATATATATATATATATATGTATGTATATATATATATATATATATATATATATATATATATATATATATATATATATATATACATATATAATAATATATATATATATATATATATATATATATATATGTATATATATATATATATATATATATATATATATATATATATATATATATATACATATATATATATATATATATATATATATATATATATATATATATATATATATATATATATCTTTCAAATGAAGCTTAATACTTTTGCCAGACAAATATCTACTTGTTCTCTCCCTGTCCTCCGGGTGGAGGGGCAGAAGGAGTAGTCACGCCCTAGCCATAGGGGATAAACAGGCATATACACTTTTAATCACAACTGGCTCGTTATAGTTGAATAAGGAGAAGGTCTCTGAAAGGTTGAATCAGTGTGCATCCCTTTGATTCCGTACGCATATTCATATAACTATTTATGTGTGGTTTTCAATAAGTTACTTACACTATTACACACACACACACACACATATATACATATATATATATATATATATATATATATATATATATATATATATATATATATATATATATGTTTATATATGTATATATATAAATATATATATATATATATATATATATATATATATATATATATATATATATACATATATATGTATATATATATATATATATATATATATATATATATATATATATATATATATATATATACATATATATATATATATATATATATATATATATATATATATATATTTATATATATATATATATATATATATATATATATATATATATATATATATATATATATATATATATATATGTACGTATATATATACATCTATATCTATCTATTTATATATATATATATATATATATATATATATATATATATATATATATATATATATTATATATATAGTTTTCATGAACTCTAGGGGTAAGGTGCAAGCTGCGGTGATTTAAATGAGATTGATTTAAGTTGTATTAATACATTGATTTTATTTGTAACTGTTGTCCTTTGTTTCTGAATGTTTAACCAGAAGAGCTTATGTTTCAATCTTGTCTTTCTAGGCAATAGAAAAACATATTCTTTGACTACATCATCAAGGTAAAAATATCGCTGTCTAAATTATCCGGCTGTCCTTCGTCTTCACTCGTTGGGCTGAGGTAAGTACCAAAAAATCTCCCTTTTTTTTTCCACAATTTCTTGTCTTTTGTAATGCCATGATTTTTCTCCGTTTTTTACCGCCTGTTACGTGAGTAGGGCTGAACTTGCCGCTTCAGACACTTCCCTAATCAATTCATTGGTCTTTTCTTACTGATTTGATGAACAATGATTTCCTTGCCTTTCTTTCTCACTTTATTGACTACGTTCCAAACAGACCAAATTTCTTTATTAAAAGAGATTTCTTAATAGAAATGATCCCTATATTTCCTTCTACCCTTCCTACTTACCTCTGCTGTTCAGTCTGATCTCTGCATCATGGTTTCTCTACTCCTATTATCATTTGGATTCTTGCTCCAATTACTTTAAGCTTTTCGGAGTAGTTTATTCCAACCCCAAACTGTTTTTTTGCTCGATTTTACAGACTCTTTTGTTATTGTGAAACCCTTTTTATAGGAGTATTTAAATTAGTATCAATGACGGTGAGCAAATCCTCAATGGATATATTTTCATCTCTTTGATGACGACTTACCAACTTTATTCATTATACTTTTTCTTTTTTTCCGAAAAAAAACAACTCAATTTACGTGTGGCTAGTAAGGGTTGTTAATTTTAGTGCATATCCCATTCCTTTTCTTGTAATTTGAATACATAGGTAATTCCCATCTTATGCAGCACCTTTGACACCCATCTGTTCTCAAAAATATTCTATATTTATCTGGTGATATTGTCTGGTTTTCGGTCATAGAGTGTTTCTTCCATATCTGCTTATCAATCAAACTTGGCTGATTTCTTCACACTTTTAATATAGTATGAGACGCCAACTTTTGAAGTATCTATAATAAATTTCTTCATCATGATGTTATAAAGATGCAATGTTCTGAATGAGTTTCTACCTTACTATCATATTCTCTCTGCTGTTTTCCATAATAAATGCTGTTATATAACAATTTATATAGTGTATTGATCTCTAATAGAGGATTATAGGTTAAATAGATAAATTGATTAACAATAAACCATGTAAGCTCTCAATATATTCAAATGGATAATAGCTTCATATAAGAAGAAATGGAAATTAACTCCTTTTTGGAGAACTTTTATGGAAAAATTTAAAAAAGTTCTGAGAACTTTGAATGTTTCTTACATAATTAGCAACATTTTAGTATAAAAATAAACAAACATTTATTGTTAATTTTACAAACATTAGAGTATAGCTTAATTCAAGAGCTGTGTTCATCAACATGAGAGATCTATGACTGAAAGAGGCATGATCATAGATTAAAAGAGAAGAAAGTAGTTTGTCAGTTTATAAAGGATTCATGTCAGCCTAAGTTTCTCAAATAACTAACAAGATCACTGAAGGATTCTTTTTTTGCTATTTTGTGCTAAGATGTCTGCTGAGGTCTGTCTATAAGTGGCCAGATTTTCCAGCAGTCAGTTGACACTGGCAAATGAGCAAGTTTTGGGAAGAGATGGCAGATCAGGGCCATACTAAAGAAGGTGATCTATTTTCTATATTATGTCTACTTCATTTAATGCAAACTTCAATGTAATATTTCCTGGTTAAAAAAGAAAGTTTTCATTTAAATGAATGTTCCTACTAATATCGGAAAAACACAGGGCAATGCACAATAGATACGCCACGGTCCCATTATTGCACACGCTAACTAAACACACATTGTTGCACTTTGTATGTTTTAACACCAAATGTGTCATGCCATACTCTTCAACAACAACAAGCTTTGACATCGCATATCAATATAACAAAATCTTTTGGAAAATGCGTTAAAGAAAGTAACCCTTTCAGTATTTTACACAGAAAACCATGGACCCCCATATTCTACCTCCGAGAAAACACATTTGACGCCTAATTTTTCCTGATCTTCCGTCAAACATAATTAGAATTTGATATGGTAAATTTTGAGGGATTGCAACTGATTCCAATGCAGACAAAAACTTTCAATGCAACTCTGAGAGTACTCATGACAATTTTTGTGACACACGGTTTGCTAGTAAGAATAGTAATACATAATGATACATTTTCCACTACATAGGCGTTCAAAACGTTATACAAGATATATTTACTCTAAACCATATCAATAATCTATAAATTAATATGTATAAAATCCTTAAGGCATCAAATTATTCTTTAATTGCTGTATAAAAGTATGTAGCTTTTACTGGACTAATCATGAAGAATTGAATACATTTATTGGTGAGAGTAAGACCTGTACTCTGAGAAGTACCTCAGACATACAACTGAAGGAGCTCAGAGAGGAAGAGAAAATCAAGAAGGTTTTTGTAGTGGGCTACCCCACTGACATGATGTAAAGCTATCTTACAGAACTGCCCAATATAACTGCGGCAGAAAGAATAACCAACAAGGCTGGCTATCTAACCAAGACCATCCTTGTGACTTTTAAGGAACTTCACCACCAGAAAGACGATCTAGGCATCTTTGGTAGTTTCTGGGTAAGGAAATACTACGCAGATCCCCTAAGATTCTACAATTGCCAGACATTTGGCCTCCACAAAGACCAGTGCCAGGCCAAATTCCCCCGCACCTATGCGGTGTGCAGTCAGAGCCACCCTATGCAGGAATACATAGATAATAAGGTGCAGGTATCCGAAATATGCCTAAATGCTCTAATCACAAAAGGGGCCATACTGCAATGGCTTGGGGACGCCCTGAAAGGGTAGCAAGGGGGATTGCTGCCCTCCCCAAGGAGAAAAGAGAGGAACCAAGATGAAGGATGGCTCCCAAACCTCTACCACAAAAAAAGGTTTTACTCGCAAATGGAACTTAGGAAAAGCTCTAGCGCTAGATCTTGCTCTAGAGCCACGATTTAAACACCTCAAGCCCCAAAGCCGCCTATAACGATTTTCATTAGGACCACAGTCCTAAGAGAAAAACTTACAGACCTTGTCACACAGGCTGTGACTGACAAAATCAATGCTGACGCCATAGCATCTAGCATTGAACAAGTCCTCATAGGTTTAATTTCCAAATCCAAGTCCTACCTACTCCTCTCATGCTGTCCAGGAGATCACCTCTCATGCCACAATATCTACACCTCCCTCTCCACAATTACCCGTACCTTCCACGTCCACCACACCAGAACCCATCCCCTATCATTCCACTCACCCCATCCAACATCACTTCATCCACTCTCACCTCATCCACCTTATCCACCCCATCCACTGAGGTCAAGGCAATTGCCTATGCCTCTAGGGACCCTAGACAATTCGGTTCAACCTACACACAGGAATAAGAGTCCTTAACTGGAACTTTTCCGGAGTAAGGCCGAAAATGTCCTCCCTGTTTGCAGTATGCAAAACAGAGGAGATAGGTGTAATCCTGTTACAAGAAACTCTTTTAACATGAAGAGAAAAAATCAAAATTGCAGGTTACAACGCCTACATCACACCACAGATAGGTACAAAAAATAGCTTAGCTACACTCGTCAGAACAACTATACCAACAATAAGGTTACACAACCCAATTCCAAGACACTGGCAGTAACAATAATATTACTGAACCAAAAAGTAGACATATACAACATATGCAGGAAAATAAACAGGGAAGATACAGGAGAGCAGCAACGGACACAGTTCTTTGCTCATACTGCAACGGACATAGCTCTTTGCTCATAGAGAATGAACACCAGCTCTTATATGTGGGGATTTTAATCACATAATCCCATATTATCATCCCCATCAATGACAAACCCTTCAGGGGAACACATAGACTTCGCCCTTGAGGAATTTGAAGGAGTTGCCCTTCTAAACACAGGGCACCCTACACACTTAAGAGGAGGCAGACTAAATCTGACCTTTGCCACAACAGCAATAGGACATCTAACCAGATGGCTAGTACACTCAACCCTGATTAGTGACTACTTTGCCACAGTAACAGAATTGGAGATACAACAGTTACCTCCAATTCCACCACCTCCACCAAGATGGAATCAGGACCTAGCAGACTGGGTCTGCTTTCAACTAGCCATAGAGGAATGGGCAGTAAGCTAAAATCCTCCAGAGGACTTACATAAGCTAGAGAAAAAACTAGTTGATGCGTACCACAACGCAGCTAACAAAGCTATGCCCCTAAAGGCAGCAAGAGGTAACCACAGATACAATGACTCCTGGTAGTACTGCCCAGAAGTCAGGAGACTAAAAACAAGACTAAATAGGGTCACAAAAATATACAAAAGAAGATCCACAGTAGAAAACAGAGAACTACTGCAAACAGTTAAAAATGAAACACAACAAAGAATCCATTAAATAAGAATAGATAAATGGATGGAGTGGTGTTCAAACTTGTCACAGTACACAACACTCACAGAGCTATGGAAATGGCTACACAGAGTAACCGGAAAAAAGAAATCATCAATTGCAACAACCCACACCCACAAGAGGAGGCAGAAAGAATTGCAACAGCCTTTGCAAACAGGACACTATCAGCTAATCTCTCCCCTGAAACCAGAATGCTGCAAGAGCAAGTGGCGCCAGGCAGGTGAGAAGAGATCAGCATAACCTGCCACTTACAGGATGACACAGACACCTCATAACCAGTCGAGGAACTAAGAGCAGTACACAAGACAGGAAAATACACTGCGCCAGGAGCAGACAGGATCACCTACACAATGATCAAACACATGGGTCCAGCAGGAGAAACCATATATCTGACATTGATAAACAAAACACACCTTGAGCGCATAATGCCTCAAGCATGGAGGCAACAAGACACACAACCAATCCCAAGGCCAAAGTATCCAGGAAATCCCAGACCAATAGCCTTAGTATCCTGTATGGAAAAGACAAGAGAAAAAAAATGGTTCTGAAGAGAAAAAAATACAAAATTGGCCGCCTACACAAGCAGCTGTATGCATATCAGGAGGGAATTAGAACTTCTGATTGCATTACTGACGTTTCAAGCTGCATAAATCAAAAGAAGGCAACAATAGTCTGCATAGACTGAAAAATCTTTTGAGCTTGCAAACTCAGCAGCAATGCTGCAGTCAGTGACCAAGAAAGGAGTTAAAAGTCACCTATTACCATGGATTAAAAACTATGTGCTAGAACGACAAGCTAGAGTCAAATTCAAATAAGTGATTTCAACCTTTCACGAATTGGAAAATGGCACACCACTAGGAGGGATTCTCAGCCCCCTCCTATTCAACATCCTCATGGATTATATAGCCTCACTCCAAATCCCTGAAGGAGTAGAAATATTCATCTCTGAGGGTGATGTATGTGTAATTGCTCCTGGACCAAACAGAATGGTCAGAATGCAAAGAGCACTTAACGCCATCAGTCACAAGTCCAATGAGCTTGGACTGAAAATAAACATTGGCAAAAGCAAAGCTAGGGCAATCAAACCCCCAAACCCCCTGCACCCACTCACAATAGGAGTGGAGCCCCTAGAGTGGGTGGACAGTTACACATACCTGGGAGTTCTAAAAGACAAGCAACTAACCTTCAAAAAGGAAGTCAAATATCTCAAAGAAAAAGTGGATGCCAGACAAGCAGCCATGAGATATGTCACTAAACTCAATAACGGAGCAAATGAGCTTGTTCAAAAGAAATACTATCTAGCCTGTTCCAGTGCGCTAGTGGAATATGCTGCTCCAACCCTTACAAACCTAACAGATAATCGAAAAGCCTCAGTAGAGGTAATTCAAAACAATGCCATGAGGCTCATGTTAGGAGCCCCAACATGGACAAGACTGTGCAACCTATGAATGGAGACTGGACTATATCCCTTGAAGACAGGATTGCACAAAGAAATGCATTCCCAATTGCAAAGATGTTCCTCTCAGACAGAGACTCTATAACCAAAAAGAGTGCAAGAGAGGGACTATCAAAGTACCCTGAGGTTCAAACACCAAGCTCTTATGGCAAAGACCATGGCGATAACATAAAGAGCCTGGACCTAACTGAAGATTTCATGGAGCTAAGCCCAGACTCAGCGCAGGGTGCACTCTACATTCCACCTTGGAAGAAACAAGTGGCAACCTACAGGTACCCTAAGCTTCCAAGAGCAATGGAAGATTGCACAATGGAGGAACTTAAAAATGCAGCCCAGGCAGCAATCCGCTTAGCAGAAACTGCAGGGGCAAAGATCTACTATACTGACGGTACTGTAGACTCTGGAACCCAAACAGCGGAAGCTGCAGTTTTCTCCAGCAACTTCACAGCCTGCTGGAGGACATCCAACAATGTCTCCACCATGCAGACAGAGCTTGTTACAATAAAACAAGCACTGAAATACTCTATTGAAAATTAGGAAGTACCAGTAGTCATATATACTGATTCCCGATCCTCAATGCAAGCTTTGCAACAGGAAAAGAATGAAGAAAACAAGGCCCTGCTAGCTGATGTTAAATCACTTCTGTATCAGCACAATGAGAGAGATAGACAAGTAACTCCACAATGGATCCCCAGTCACATCGGGATACCAGGGAATGAGAAGGCTGATGAACTAGCCAAAAGCACCAGACATACAAAGTGTACAGGTGCACATACAGCCTCCACTACAACATATTGAAAACAACGTAAAGTCACATCTCAAAGAAAACCTATCAAGGAACTGCACAATTGGATAGGGAATGGCCAGTAATCTCTAAGTAATTTATGTACCACTCACCAATTTTAGTCATTACCTCTAATTTTTTCATCAGGCTTTAAATTATACTTTTTTCAATTTTTTTACTGACAAACATCTTGTTTACGATTAAATGTAATCACCAACAAGCTCACCAACAAGCTCACCAACAAGCTCACCAACAATCAATGTATCAGCTGTACATTCAAACATATCAATAAGTAAAGCAGAATCAATCCTGCCACCTCTGACGTGCGTTGGTGCACCATTCCCCAAGACATTGGCTTTTCCAAGGAGTTAATTAAGTCATTTAATACAGAAACATTTTAATTTCGGCTACCACTGCTTCCCAAATCATTCATCCATTCATGAACTGGGCTAGTTAAGAATACTCTTTAGTAAATGCTCAAGATACAGCTTATTATCATGCATATACACATTAATTATCTCAAAGAATATATCTTTTGAATATAATTTTACACATAAACATTCAATTCCATTAACTTCTGAAGCTATAGATAAAAAGGCTGGTATATTATTTTTTACAAAGGTTGTTAGACCTCTTATATTCTCATCAATATCTACGTGAAGTTCGCATGTTATATATCCTGTTAATTGAAAACCTGATATATTAACACCAGTTTCTTGCAAAGTTATTACATCGAAATTATGAGCATGAACCCAGGCATGGACATCGGTTCCTCTTTTTTAAAAGATTTTCACATTCCAAAACAAAGTTTTAAGACAAGACTCTTCATTCCATTCCCACCTACTTTTTTCCTCAATTTTCCAGCAAAAGTAAAAACATTCACTTTAAGATCACCGTTAGGCCACTACATGTACTCTAGTACTGTATCCAACAAGGAAGTAATACCTACAACTATGCTGTCAAATCCTTTCCTCTTATTTGCCAAATCTACCCTTAGTTCAGAATTTCTGTCATGAATGGAGTTACTCAGAAACACATTATCAATACCCATTAACTCAACATTTTCACGATCTCTGATAGACGAAAGATCATAACATTTAACGCCATCTACAATCTAAATCTGGTCTTGCATTCTTCTGAACTTAACTTGATAAAATAAAAAAATTAAAAAATAATTATTTTTTCTTGCATCTGCGTTCATGGCTATACACAATATCAAATACACATTTCTATGTTCAACATCAATCCGTAAACACTTGCCAAACTTCTAAATTTTGTAATCTGACATTCAGCTTGTCATAATGGCTCAGAGCCAAAATTATTTAAGCAGCTTATCAAGGGGACCGTCCGACATGTCCGCCATATTATTTTTATAATGATCCAAAGTACACCATTTCTATATAAGTTTTAGACACATATTTTACCTTCATCATATAAAAATTTCAAGTTATTTGATCAAAAACTTTTTGATATATTAGCAAAAATCATGATTTAAAAAAAAATATTTAGGTACATTTTTCCCCACTAATACGACACTAATCGTATTGAATCTTATACCATAAAAAATATTTTATGAACCGAACAATTCTGTTAGAAAGTTTTAATTTTCTTTTTTTTTACGATTTTTTTTTCTCGCTTAGTCACAAAATAATCGTGAAAAAGAAATTAAGATAAAATAAAAGTTCCGTCTAACAGATTTGTGGGATTTTTATTCTTCTTTTCAACGATATCTTTCTCTCTAAAATCGAACAATAAATAAGTGAGAAAATGTACCTAAGTGTGAATAATTATGTTTTTGAGTTATGAGCTCCCCAAGAATTGGAACAGATTTTCACTCCTTTTCTTAAAGATATCCAGATAGCATTATTACGATAACTTTTATTGTTTATTCCTACATAAACGCTCCCTAACCGAAGTATTTAACCCCTCAGTTTACTATTTCTATGTCATGAGTTGCAAGTGATCTCTCATTGTTGCCATTGTTTTAGTTAGCATGTTTTAGCTTTGTACTCTTATTCATGTTTCCCTCTCTTCTTGGTTCTTTTTTTTTTTTTGTTCTCTACTTACTTTTTGTTCTTTATATGACCATAGGTAACATAGGCCTTGCTATAAAGTTCCCGCGGACGTCGTGAAAACACAATGCACATACGAACTGAAAGTAAACAAACACAAGCATTATAACTTATTATAGGTCATTGAAAATTGGCTGCTGTTCTCATAGCTGATAGTTTTCATTCACCTACCCTCTACCAATGCCCTCCATTTCTGCCAGAAGTACGAGATTTTGAAATATAACAGAGAGAGAGAGAGAGAGAGAGAGAGAGAGAGAGAGGAGAGAGAGAGAGAGAGAGAGAGAGAGAGAGAGAAATCATGAATCATTTCATACTGAGAGAGTTTAACATTCGAGTGATAGCATTTGGTTGATATAGATGAAGGTTAAAATTAAGAGAGAGAGAGAGAGAGAGAGAGAGAGAGAGAGAGAGAGAGAGAGAGAGAGAGAGAGAGAGAGAGAGAGAGAGAGAGTTGAACATTGGTATTATAGTATTTTTATAAATGATAGTTTAAAATAATTTGAGAGAGAGAGAGAGAGAGAGAGAGAGAGAGAGAGAGAGAGAGAGAGAGAGAGAGAGAGAGAGAGAGAGAGAGAGAGTTGAACATTGGTATTATAGTATTTTTATAAATGATAGTTTAAAATAATTTGAGAGAGA
>NC_090758.1:63342645-63347645 GCF_036898095.1 Palaemon carinicauda | reverse complement strand
TCCAGCTTTTAAATCAACAGTTGTAAAATATTTGCTATCCCGTACTTTCACAAGTAATTCTTCGATTGAGGGCAAAGGGAATGTGTTAGCCTTAGTGATTGCAGTCAATTTCCTATAATCAACACACAATCTTACCGAGCCATCCTTTTTCCTAACAGCTACAATTGGAGAAGCCCAAGGGGATTCGTTCTCCTCGATTATCCCTTGTTCCCTTAATTTATAAATTTCCCTTTCTTTCTCTCCCTGGAAATGAATGGGTACCTTATAAGTCCTTGACCTGATCGGCTCCGCCTGCCCAGTTTCAATGCTAAAGGGAAATCGATCAATCCTCCCGGGTGGCTCATCTCCAATTGCAATCATATCGGAATAATTATTGACAATATCACTAACTACAGGCTGATATTCTGAGGGACATAATTTTTGCACTTGCATAATCAAATTCTGAGTGCGTTCGTCTGTGCGGGCTGGGGTTGTGGCTCCCAACATCCCATTGCAAGCAATTTCATATAACTCTAATTCACACACAGAATCACTTCCTGAAACAACTCTTATATTAGACAAATTAACTATCGTTATATCAGCTTTGTTCTCTCTAATTTCTGTCAAGCCCTCTAATATCATATGGGCCCAATTGTCATGGGGTTTAACAACTACCTTGGTTCCTTCAGCAAGAGGGCGACACGGGGTCACATACATGCTCGTAAGGGACTGGGGGGCTAACACTTTACCTCTCTCAGGTATAGCTGATACCTTACTTAAATGTCTCTCCAAGCTAACACACGCACTCACTGCCTTATGACTTTCTATCGGCAAAATGTACCCTCTGCTTTTACTGTTATTGTATCTTTTCCTCAAAAATTGAAAATTTGATTATTAGATATAAAGTCTATTCCAAGGATAGCCTTGATTACTGGAATTTCACAGATCTCACCTTGAACTGGACGATTGATGCATGGTTTATGTGTAGTTTATTTCCTCCTGGCGTATCAAGAACAATGGATGCCGCTGGCTGTAGTATATTTGAGAACTTTTTTTCAATCAATGAAACACTGGCTCCCGTGTCAATCAGCACTTGGATGGATTTATCTTGCAGGTTGATCCTAACTGCTAACAATCCCAGATGGCCATTACAAGATATGGAGTACTGGTTAATGACCTCCGCTGCCCTGCCGCTGCCCCCCTCGTCCTCTCCCTAGTGCTGCGGGGGTGAGGTCGTGGATACCGATGGAGATCATAGTGCCTGCTCTGTCATGTCCGTCGTCCCTTCCTCGGCTACTGCTTGTGATGTCATGCGGGGTGGGGGGGCATCGAAATTCCTTGTCTCCCCCTTCCTGTGTTCCCTTTTGTTCAGACGTTTGGCGGGGAGAGGTGTGCATGCGCCCCAGCCCACCCGCCATGGCCGTTTTTTGCTGGGCACTCTCGAGATAAATGACCATAGGCCTGACAAGTGTAACAGCAGGGGGATCCTTGGGTGGGGCATTCCACTCGTCGGTGCCCCTCTCCCCCACAGTGCCAACATCTGAAGCCTCTGCTAATTTGCTGACAGCATTCCCCCTTACCTGTCTTCGAGAGTCAACTTCCTCTCATGGCTGCCAACTTCTCGGAATCAGCCCGGTTATGGGTCCTTTTTTCTTCTGTCAAACTGTCTAAAAATTTTTGTATCGCACTCACTACGTCTGCTAACGCACAATTGCCATCGAACAAATAACCACTTAAATACCGCTTTACTAATCTGCCAATATGTTTACGGGCAATTGCCTTTTTATCACCGTCTGGGAGATTGGCACTCTGGGTAGCAAAGGAATCGCAATCCCGAAAAATGCGAGTTGCAAAACTAAGAACGGATTCACCTTCCCGTATTTTGGGTTTTTAATTTTCTTTTAGGTGTCCCTTTCTCGCATCAGGCAATGCATACTTCTAAATTAAACGTCGCTTTATTTCAGTATAACTTCTTAAACTTTCTTGTGCCTAACACATTACTTCCATTGCTGGAACATCTTCTAATTATTTGAATGGCTTTTTCTCTTTCCGACCACCCATATGTGGCTACTTCAAAGTCTCTCAAAAACACTTCAATTGATTTAAAACCTTCTTGAGGCCATTGATCATCAAAAGACCTAACTTTTGCCTGGAGTTCTGGCAACTTTCGAACTACAATTTGCATATCTTCACTTGGCGGTGCATGTGTACTTTCACTTGTGTGCATTTGAACTTTGTCTAAGTACGTCGGATATGGTGTGCTTGCACGCCGCTCCTGTTCTCATTCCACCAACAGTCTGTTTATTAACTGTTGTAAATTATCTAACTTATTTTCCAATTCTTGCATTCTAATTTCCTGTCTAAATTCTTCATCGGGAACGCTATATCCCACTGCTCCTTCATTTTCATCTTCAGCAGGAGCCGTGTCTGCTATGTTAGTCCTTGTGTATCTCGGCATCTTGAACTTTTATTTCACCGTTTCAAAGAACAACTTAACTCAGCATACACAAACAGACGTATTTTTTTTTTTTTTATACCTGACACCAATATGACCCGTTCAGACGGATAATGAGACGTCGTCATATGGGTTTTCTTCATTTATTATAAAAGGTTCGTTCGTAAGTACACATTTCACAACTGTCCTCTCAAGTGAGGGTCTTGTCAAATCGAGTGCTCACTGGCAACTGACTACCGCCTTCGTTATCAAAATGCAGCCATTACAAAACATGCAGACACATAGGTTTTTGTGGAATACTCATTAATATTGAGTTCATTTACCTTGATATACAAGACATCTACATACACGAATTAAGACATATATACTGTATATATATATATATATATATATATATATATATATATATATATATATATATATATATATATGTGTGTGTGTGTGTGTGTGTGTGTGTGTGTGTGTTTGTGTGTTAATTAAAAAGTGAATTTATATATATATATATATATATATATATATATATATATATATATATATATATATATATACATATATATATATATATATATATATATATATATATGTATATATATAAATATATATATATATATATATATATATATACACATATACATATATATATATATATATATATATATATATATATATATATATATATATATATATGTGTGTGTGTGTGTGTGTGTGTGTGTGTGTGTGTGTTGATTTAAAAGTTAATGTAGTTAAACATGAAACACCGTTAAATAAATTAAAGTGAAGTGACCATAGAATTGTGAGAAGTAAAATTTTTCAAAATCTAAGGAAGACTAGAACTAGAAGAAGAGATAACGGCATACTTTCACAAACCGTTCTGGAAGACTCCAAACGATACACAGGTACTACAGGGATGGAAACTAGGTAATGTGCTTCCAATCGTCAAGAAGTTGTCAAAAGAAGAACCTGGCAAATACAGACCAGTATGTCTAACTTCAGTGCCTTGTAAAAAATTTTTAGTAAATTTTACTAGATTTCATAGTAGAGCATATAAAATTGTTTTAATTTATTTTTAATTTTTTGATTGACAGTCAATATGGTTTTAGACAAAAGAGATCATGTGTGATAAATCTTGTGGAATATTTCCCCAACAGTTTTAGCATTTATGATAAAAGGAGGGCAATAGACATCATATACCTACACTCTCAGGAAGCTTTTGAGGAAATACCCCATAAAAAAATTATTAGTCAAATTTAGAGCACTAGACATCATTGACGAGCCAACTGAATGGATCGAAGATTGGCTAACAAGCCAAAAAACAGAGCGTTATAATTAATGGGGAAGCTTCAGAGTGGGCAGCTGTCCTTAGACCATTGCTATCTCTGATCTACATTAACAACTTAGATTTAAGATTAACTAGTAAAATAGGCAAATTTGCCGACAATAATAAACTAGGCGTAAATGCTGCTAACTCAGAAGACTTAGAAACCTTAAGAGGATATCTACTGAAGCTAGGAAATGGTCCAGAAAAAAAACGGTAAGGACTTTAAACTGTTGTAAATGTAAAGTCATGCACATAGGTTATGGTGACCCACAATAACATTACTCACTGCTGTGTAATGAGGTAGAAAGTATAGACCAGGAGGAAGATGTCAGTATTATTATCACCAAGGTTCTGAAGTTCACCAAACAGAGCATAAAAGCTGTAAAAAAAAAAGAACAAGAAGTGATATGATTATAAAGAGACAGTTCAAATACAGAAACAAAGACACTACTACAGCTGTAAACATCACTAGAAAGACCCATCTAGAATATGGAGTCCAATTCTGGGCTCCACGTAATCTGAAGGATATAGATAGTCTGTAAGCAGTAAAAGCTAGTGACACCAAACTAGTTCGAACAATAAAGCAATTTGAATATAAACGAAGAGTGGAACGTTTGAACTTATTTGATCTACAAAGTAGACAACTATGGGCACAGTTAATAGAGGCTTTCCAAATTCATGAAGGAATATCAAATGTATACTACAATAATCTATTCATGCTCATAACAAGTCAATCCAGAGGTAACGAATACAAACTAGATTTGGAAACACATCACTCATGGTGGCAATTTCTTCACATACAAAATAGCAAATACTTGGAATAAACTTCCAGCGGATGTAGTGAACAATAACATGGTAACGAGGTCAAGAATATGTAAAACAAGATACAAAAACTCTCTAAATGCGTAAACTAAATCACCTTTCCAAGGAGCAAAAGGTGTCTTCACGGATGGACTGAAAATTAGTTTTTGACATCCAGAATAGTTGCAACACCTAGTAACCCTCTCTCTTGATATATATATATATATATATATATATATATATATATATATATATATATATACATATATATATATATATATATATATATATATATATATACATATATATATATATATATATATATATATATATATATATATATATATATATATATATAAATATATATATATATATATATATATATATATATATATATATATATGTATATATATATATATATATATATATATATATAAGCGAAGATAT
>NC_090758.1:63310145-63327645 GCF_036898095.1 Palaemon carinicauda | reverse complement strand
AATTTTCATCATATTCATCTTCCTCCTTTCTTTCACTATCGTTATTATTTATTTCTCTTCAGAATAAAGATTCCCTCATCATATCCTATGCCATTTTTCGTTAGCTTTTTTGCTGAGTCATTGCAAACAACCAAAGTCTTTTTCATAATAGTGTTTTCTTCTTTGCTCGGTAGGAAGACTGATGCACAGATGTTCCGTAAGTACTTCAAATAGAGCGAAAATGATGACGATCCCTGAGGCGACAACTAAACAGAAGAAGAAGAACTTCAATATCATCTGACCCTTTTGTTGTCAAACAAATGTCTCAAAATGTTAATCACCAAATTCTAATTCATAATCTGTCACTAAATGATTCAGGTTTAACTAACTTTTTATAATGATTTGATTATAAAAAACCCTTTCAGATCATAAAGGTCATTTTTTTATAGTAATATGATAATATATATATATATATATATATATATATATATATATATATATATATATATATATATATATATATATATATATATATATATATTCAATTGTTAGGGAACAATTAATATCTTTTCACAAAGATCTATTGTTTTTGGAAACTTTTATTATGTTCATTCCACTGTTGGTTCTCTTTTCTTATATATATTTTCAGAACTTTTCATTTGTTCAATCACTTCAATATGATGAATATTTTTAATTAACAAATTAGTGTATGACTTATATAATGACATATTCTTATCAAAATATTGCAAGTCTTGAATGTGCTAAGATTCACTCTAAACATTGTCTATTATCTATTCATATAAACAAAATCTATTTAAGTAATTTTGACGGAGATGGTTGAGGTGATGGTAGGTAATATGTAATAGTGGAGCTCATCATGAATAAATCTGTGAATGATGAAAATTGTGTTTTCATCACCTTTCAATTTTTATTCATTTAATATTAATCTACATTGATAATGTCATATGATATGTCCCTAATATTCCCTCAAAGTTCTGGACGGAATCTGTTCCAAGAAAATGTTCAAGTACGTAGAGCAAAAGCTCTTCAGGATAAAGTATCTCTCTCTCTCTCTCTCTCTCTCTCTCTCTCTCTCTCTCTCTCTCTCTCTCTCTCTCTCTCTCTCTGGGAGGAGAGCAAAGATAATATCCTTACAAAGTCCTTCAAAGCGACAACACCAGGCAATAAAAAAGTTCTGGACCGAAACTGTTCCAAGAAACTTGAGAGAGTTCAAGTCTGTAGAACAAAAGTTCTTCAGGAAAAAGTCTCTCTCTCTCTCTCTCTCTCTCTCTCTCTCTCTCTCTCTCTCTCTCTCTCTCTCTCTCTCTCTCTCTCTCCTGGGAGATGTACAAAGATAATATCCTTACAAAGTCCTTCGAAGCGACAAAACCAGGCAATAAGAAAAAAAAAAAAAAAGAATATCTCAATACCAGTCCGACAGGTGAGTTCTTTGTGAAATCTATTGTTCTGTATATGATTAGTTGTAACATTAAAGTAAACGTTTCAGAAGTAAATCTAATTTTATGAAGTTATATATTGAAATGGATCTGCTTTGCTGCTCAAGAATAATATCATTATTGTTAATCAATTTATTTCTCCATTCAATGATCAAAGTAAAGGAACATCACACAGAGCTGTTTATTGCAGAGATTCTGTCTTTAGTAAAACACTTGGAATTTGTAATGCCCTCATATACTGATGCTATTTTCAATTGCAGTTCAGATGAACTGGTAGAACAAAAGACTGACTGACTGACTGGTGCACAGGGATATTGTTCAACGTCATCTGCTGGACCTAAGAAAAGCTGATATGTTAGACCAGCGTCTGTCAGACTCACTGAGTCAACATCTGATCAGAAGAGAAGGAACACAGAGCTGAAGGACATTGGAGAAGAGAAACATAAGATGATGTAGGATTTTTAGGGTAAGAATTTTGAGTTATTTCTTTTTAATGAATTGTATGATATGGATATGATAAGGAGTTACTACATTTAAAGAATTGAATGAAAAGAGTAATATTTGTAGTTACTACTCTTATTGAAATGAACAGAAAGAGTAATATTTCAAGCTAATATTTCTAATACAATTAATGAGAAGAGTAACGTTAACATTCATTACCTATATTCTTATTGAATAGAAATCTAAAAAAAAAGTTTATACAATCAGATTTTTAAATCTCTGCACATTCTGGTACTTTTTTCACATTAAGCAATACCAAATTTGATTCTGTTCAAAGTATTTTATTTTCTATATCTGCATGAAATGGACAAAGGTAGAATACACTGGGTGATTCTCTCTTCTTCTCATACAGACAGACAGGAAGAATGGTAGGGAGGAACACAGGAGTAATTATGACCAAATATCTACAAAAATTGCAGTTTGTGTTTCTTTTTCGGTTATGTCTTTAATTAGTTACTTTTCACAAGGACAAGTAAACATTGTTTCTGGGTTTTCAGACAATTCATTATTATTTTTAGATAATTATAGCAAAAGGTAACCATATATATAGGTATTGTATTTATTTAATCAATTTAGCATTGATCCTTAATCTACAGGTAGTTATTAGTCTTGTTTTCCAAAGTATATTTTTGTATGTTTGTATATTCTCCTTCTAGTGCTCGCATCAGCTAATCCTTCCTCGCAAAGTCCTGAGCTACCCAGGGTTTCAGAGGACAGGACCGACAAGGGAAGCTCCAAACGAGGTCTCGCGGAACTGTGAATGATTTACTCACTCTGACTATGGCGGCTCTCCTCATCTAGGGCTTTTACTTAGGAGGATGGGCACACTGCATCCATCGAGAACATGAGCGGGAGGGGCAAGTTTCAGTTAACGGCTTTGCAGACATTATCTGCATTCTGGAACCAGAATCTGACCTGAGGGTGCAGCTCCAAGAAAGGTCTACATTGCTTATCTCGGATTGATGGCGGCAAGTACCAGAAGCAGTCGTTCCTTAACTTTGGTCTTTTTTCGAGTCATCTTCCTCTTTTTTGTATAGAGTCTCGTGTCTACAACTCTTTAATTTTACCATTTTTTATATTAAGTAATTGGTCAAGGCAAAATTATATTTATTAAAAGGAAATAAGTTTCGATAATCTTACCTGTTAAGTGTCTTATGTGTAACTTCAATCCTGCATAAAATTATATTTAATATTGAATCTAGTTGATCATTCTTATTTGGCAATTAAGGGTCAGAGTAAACATATATCACAACAAGATTTCTCTTGCAAAGATTTTATCTTTTGCAGTGCGCTTGAACTCTGTATTTGATGCTGTTTCCTTTCACAGATAAGATGTACTGGTAAAAAAGGAGACTGACTGACTGACTGAATAACTGATACACCGGGATATTGTTCATCATCATCTGTTGGACTCAAGAGAAGCTGACATGCTAGACCAACGTCAGCCAAAACCCCTGAGTCACCTTCTGGTCAAAAGAGAATGAACATGTAACTGTGCCGAAGAGAAAAAAAAGGTAAGGATTTTTAAGGAAAAGACTTTGGAGTTACTACTGCAAATTAATTGGAGGAAACTTATTATATTTATTATTCTTAAAGGGTTAAATGAAAAGAAAAAAATAATTTTCCTTTGGAAGTTTTCTATATTGTCATTATTATTATTACCATTATTGTTATCATTACTATTATTCATGATGAATAATGTTTTTTTTTTTTTCGAGAATCTACTACATTAGAACAATTTTGAAACCTTTTTATAATCCAGTACTTTCTTGTACTTAATTTGATATTAATTTTTCCTCTGTTTCTTTCAGTAGGAAGTAAGAGTTAATGTCTTCCTTCAATCAGCAGTAAAAAGGGAAAGAGGTTGGATGTCTCACTCCTGCACTACAGACAGACAGACAGACAGATATGCAGAGAGGAAAACACAAGTAATTATTAACAATAATTCCATTCCTCTCTTTCTCCAAATGTCTACAAATGATTGCAACTTGAAGTGTTTTATCTGTTTTGTCCTAAATTATTCTGTTGTGTCTGATTCAGAGAAAGAAGTAAATATTAATTAAGGGTTTCAAACAGTCGAACTTATGTCTTTAGAAAATCATAAAAAATTGCCTAGTCCAGCATATGGATTTTACTAAATTTGTTTGTCTTCAGTCATTAGGCAAGATGCATTTAACATATATTTAAAAAGAAAAATATTAGTTTTATTTCTCTCCTTGAGAAAAGAGACGAGGAAATCTTCATCCCAACAAATCATCCTGAATCCGCTTGAGTGATCATTGCAGCCTCTTGGTTGATCGGAACTCGAAAGAACTCAACTGATCAGCAGTTTGGTCACCGTCTTAAGGTAAGTGTCATCGGTGCTTAACCTTTGATCAACAGACAAGTGAAATGACCCAAGTAATGGATTAATGGTTGAGGTAATAGATTAAAGGGATTATTCAATAAGCAGTACAAAATTCATAGCATTTGAAGGAATTAGTCTATGAAGATAAAAAAAAAAATTAAATGGTGACATCTGAACATATAAACAAATAAAAGTAATAATAATAATGATATCAATAATAATAATAATAATAATAATAATAATAATAATAATAATAATAATAATAATAATAATAATAATAATAATAATAATAATAATAAACCCGACAAAAAAGAAGGTTTCATGTGAATTATCATGTTGAAGAAGAGCTTTAACTTATTTGGTTTTTCCTCTCATACCTTTTAATCTTTTCAACTGGTTTCGTTCTTTCCTGAATCCTTTATGTAATGTTGGCTCATAAAAGGACAGAATTTGTATGATAATAAATGTAAAAGAAAAACATCAAAATATAAGAGGATAGATAATTTTATGCCACCTTAAAAAGAGTATTTTTTTCTCTTTTCTTTCCTTCTATCGTAGTTTCTTTCTGAGTAAGCTGTTGGCTTTGATTGAAACATTCTCTCTCTCTCTCTCTCTCTCTCTCTCTCTCTCTCTCTCTCTCTCTCTCTCTCTCTCTCTCTCTCTCTCTCTCTCTCGTAAGAATTCAGTAAGCAGTAACAGTCTGTATCTCTTCTGACAGTGTGGCACAGCCAAGTCCTCAGCCATCAAATCAGCAAAGCAGCTGAATCACATTAAGAGTAGTAATGTGTCATTTGGAGACACCCCCATTGTTTTAAGTATCACCTGAACTGGAGCCCCAAATCAATTACATGTGTGATGGGTGTGAATGTCATAACCCAATGTGCAGCAGCATTAATACATGTCTCTGTTGCTGCTCACCATTCTGATAAGTAAACCAGTATTCATTTTCCTTGAAAGTAATACCTACTATGTTTATTTCATTCACTGCACATACACTCACTCCAAAATGAAATAATTTACTGTGTAAATATTTAAAGCTGATCTTTCTATCTGCATTTGGTATTCAGTAAGTGTACAGTATTGATTATTTTCAAAACTAACTCGAAACAATATCCTTTGTGAGTAGTATATTCATGTGGTTTTAATTTCCCTTCCTAAAGTGGAATATAAAATTAGTGTAGCCTTGAAGCATACCCCTCATGGAGAAGGTGGGCCAAAGTATATGGTGAACGGTGAACTTAATCAATTTACCATTTTCATCATTAATTTAAAAGAATAAATTACCGCACTTTGGTACTAAACCATACCATCGGTGTACATTCCCCCCCCCCCCCCTCCCTTTTTTTTTACAGTCTGTTTTTCCCCCTCCACTTGTACAGGCACACTTTCAAACATTCCTAAATTCCATAACCTTTTATTTCCTTCTCAAAAAATCAACCTTCTCATCCTAACATCTGCTTCTTCCCACAAATAATGCTACTCGCTATGGTCATTGTGGGTTCTATCTCACTCCAAAGTATGATTAGCTCCTTCTCTTGCACCAAGTTAAATTTATAACTCTAAAAATCATTATAGATTTAAAAAATTATCATATTTCTGCGCTACTACCAGAAAACCAGAACATTTTCCATTACCGTTTCGTGTTTTGTCAGAATTTCTTTCTGTTATATATCTATGGCTTATCAGGAATGATATATTTTTGTGTATATATATATTTTTAATGGCCTCATGAAATGTATTTGTATGTCATATATTATTGTTATGTCCTTCAACACAATAGTATTTTTTTTAATATAAATCACTGTCCATATAATGTACTATTTGCTTTATACAATTCTGAATGTCGGTTTACAGCCTACTTAGACTGTACTATTTAGGTATATAGACTATATATTTCGTAACCTTCTTGAATACTTTTGTTAACATATAATCTTATATACTATCTATACCAATATTTGAATTCCGATGGTTACTTAATTCATACAAGTGACCATGATATGCATTGGTTTTAATATATATTCCATGCTATCTGGGAATATTATTTTGTTGAATTATATTCATATAAACAACCTGGATTGTATTTTTCTTTGTATTAATAGAACAATTAATGCTCTGCACCTGATTACGTAGCTCAATATTAATTTTTGCTTAGAGATATAGATTTTACTGATAATATACTATTTTTGATACAATAAATTTATCCTTAATAATAACTGAGTTTAATATAGACCTTCTATTATTATCATATGGACATTACTTAAAAGCAGTATATAGGTGGTAAGGGTACTTCGTTGTCTTTGTTGTTTCCTTGTTATTTCTCCTCAACAGATCTGAGTTGATTTCACAGATAAATGAAACGTTATTGCAACGGACGATGTCCCAATGTGATGATCACGTGATGTTGACCGTTTAGATGTGTTTGCTGATTGAGAAGTCTCACTTCATTGTTTGTCTCAGTAAAGCAAGGTGCAAATTCTCTCTCTCTCTCTCTCTCTCTCTCTCTCTCTCTCTCTCTCTCTCTCTCTCTCTCTCTCTCTCTCTCAAACTATTTCCAACTGGAGTTGAATAAAATCCTTGATATTTGAAACACAAAACAACCTAAGTAAGTAGATCAGATTCTCTTCTCTGAGGAATACATTTCTGATCTAAACTAATAAATTTCCAGATTGAATCTCTAAATTTATGATTCGTGTATTTGCTATATCTCTATAATTCGACTTTTAGCCCATGACCTCAATTTAAATAGTTTTGATTTTTTTTTCTTTTTTTTTCATTTCTTTTGATAAATCAATACATGTAAAGCACGACAAATTTTTCACAATACAAAACTGCCTCCTTAGTCCCAAAGTCGATCCACATGACTCAAGGTCTATCTGAAAGTCAAAAGGATTCTAGCTTCTTGAGAAATTTAGCACTTTGGTTCATTACGACACCTCACAAAGTGCAAGGCAATATGCAACAACAACAACAACAACAGCAACAGCAACAACAACAAAAGCAATACTGTCTACAGGTTTCAAAGAAGCAAATCCCTGTCCGTATTGCTGAATTACAATTGGTAATAATACTGAGACATCTTTTTCCTAATTATGGTAATGATGATTTCTGTATGAATAAATACAATTGAAAACATTTAGTAACCTGGAAAGTCTCAGGGTCTGCACAACAACACTTTGGGCTTGTGGGCTGCAGGTGGCCCATGCCTGGATTAGTGGATTCAAAGACCCAAAAATCTTTCACCCCTTATTGTGATATAAATAAATATATTGGTGTATTTTAAAAAACTTAAAGTAATTTTCGTCGATGATTTACTGCATAACTCCAATAGGATGATTAAACGAACTTATAAAATCTTCTTTACTTGGCTGGTTGACAATGAGAGTTTACATTGAGAGTTGTCTCTTGACCACCATTTCTAAAAACATTGAAGACACTTCTGACATGAAAAGAAGAAGAAAAACATCAACAACAACAACAACAACAACAACAACAACAACAACAACAACAACATTATATGAACAATTCTGAAATCACCATCAAATGCTGAAACAGAAAACACGAATTCTTGATTTCTAAACTTTCACCATATCATTGTACATGGACAGCTCTTGCAATTACTACATATCAGTTATATAATCTCATCGTGAAATCTGAAAAAAAAAAACAGACCAAAATCACTTAATGAAATAATGACAAAAAATAGCATCAATATCTAATATTTCCTGTCTTGCGCTACTTCCAAGTTATCATGCCTGATAAGAGGATCGTTGACTTGGGGACAATGTCACATAGAGCAGGGCCTCGTTTCATCCAGTGGCCTACCTAGAGTAGAGTGTGTGTCGCCTGCATTGAGATGACCCCCACTAAATGTGACTCACAGAATCACTTGAAAATAGTTTCATAGCACTCGCTATCAGGTTGAAATGACTCACATTGTTATAATGCTCAAAACAGAAGCAAAGTTTCAGTATTATGCAAACAACAACTTTGAAATGAAACTGACTGGTTCTCAGGATGCATAATCTCTTTTAATTATACGGTCTTTTGGTTTATGCATGTGCCATGTATAAGTTGGACTGAACTTGGTTCACACAAACATGCTCACATCAAAGAGGTTGACAAGATGACTACCGCTAACATCACCGTTCATGTTACACCCATATTTGGAATTCGTACAATCTGAGTGGAAATTATCATTTATTAGGCATCCTTCTTTCTTTGTCAAGCTAAGAAAATGGAGCTTGGTGTTTTGTTTATATACTTTGAGCGCCATTGTGTGAAACAAGATACACCAGCAATCTAATAGCAAGTGAATGCATATAATTCATCCATATGAAAGTGTCAAGAATGTTAGTGGATAGTCTTAAGTTAAGAAAGTTTTGCTGTAATAATAGATCTAGCTAAATTAGGATCTGATAGTTAAGGATTTTGTGATTAAAGTTTGATGCAAGTTTCCACCAGATGTATCTCGGATGTTATTCTATTTTTCATTGAAATATAGTACTTATAATGCCATGAATGCTTACAGAAGTGATACCAAAGTTATAATTTGTTACATGTTGATATATTTAAGAATTTCCCTAACTATAAACATCGAGCTCTGCCTTCAAAGCCCTAGCCAGCATAGTTTTAGACTAGCTAGGCTACTGAAAATATGTCAAGTCCAACAGGAAATACTTTTGGTTGTAATTTAAGGGTTAACATTTATACACAGCTTTGGGCTGGTAAACAACAATGAATGGATTATGAACGTGGCCTACTGGCCTAAGCTGCCTGTTGAAAATTTTAATAGGCTTAGTCTAGCCTTTATCATGTGGGCTCTATAAGTTTGGGATAGGTTATGCCTGTAATAAGCTATATATGTTTGGGGCAGGTTACGCCTGTAATAGGCTGTACTGTAAATGTTAGAGTAGGCTCTCCTATAGAAGGATTATATGGTGGGGTAAGCTATGCCTGTAATATCACCGGGATGTACAATAGTCCATAACAATTTCATTATACCAGAGAATTATTTGGCATTACTTCACCATTTTAGCCAGAAGGGCTTTGTCCCTCTTGAAACCCCCCATGAACAAAATGTGTTGGCTATGAATGTCATAACCACATTAAATATTCTATTAGAATTTCAATACCTAGGCTATACTATGGAATTGTTTTGATTATACACCTGGAATTCCATGTCCATATCTGATACTGTATTATAGATCATGGTTGCGCATTCAAATTGCCTTTAAATTTTAATAATATTTATTTATTCAGATTGATTTATGTGATAATATTCCTGCAACGCTTACTTCATAATGGAACATGTTTTTTGCTTTAGATTAAATAGTTTTGCCAATAGGTTATTTCAGTCACATCATCTTTAGCATATTTGATAACATTATAAAATCTTTATTTGATTATTCTGTGGCTATATGTAATTTTTCCTTCCTTTTTTTTTGCGTTTTCCAGTTAAAACAGTATATATTTTGACCATAAGTCAAGATTGATAAGCTTTTGTATCAAGTACTACCTTGCCTGCAATAAAAATAAACCTCTTATGCACCAAGGAAACGTTTTTATTATTAGCCTTTCTTTGGCATTTTAAAACCAATATATTCCCCTTACACTTTGGGTGTAATATTTGTAGAGTCTTAGATTTCATCTTCAAGTATTGAACCATATCTGGAATTTTCAGTGATGCCAGCATGATCACATATTAAGCCTCTGATGAGGACGTGTTGGTCATCTTCTCTGGTGTTGGCACAGGCCAATGAGCAAAAGAGAAAGTTGCTGTCTCCTTCAATGACCTTAACTGGAAGTGGTTCGCCGGTTTTTTTTTTTATTTATTTTCTTATTTTCTTCTAGATTGATCTGACTTCTTTTAAAATTTCATGCATCCACCAGAATTGTTGTTGCAGTTACCTTGGATGACGGAAGATGGACGCTTTCTCTTCACATTTGCGGTTTTTTTCTCCCTGTCATTTCCAGAATGTTTAGGGTACGTATTTGATACAAAATAACTCTTTCACTTTCTTCTTTCCACTGAAGAGCATCACGACAATCAACTCAAGGCACATGAGACTGTTGAATAATTTCAAACTATATCCATTTGAGTGAGGAGTCATTTCAAAGAAGCAGAGAGTCAACTGATTGATATACCTGAAGCTAAGGAACAACTTGATGTGCCCATGACTAAATTAAGTGTGTTTGAAGTCTAAGCCATCCTTAAAACCCTGAAGAGATGAAAAGCCCTGAATACGATGGACTAACTACTGAGATGATGTTGTCTCAAGATGAAATGAGTCCCAGAATACTTACAAGATTATTTTGTAGGATATAGCATGAAGAGGCAAAATGAATTGAATGGAAGTTAGAAGTGTTTGTGGAAATGGCAAATAGAAAGGAGACCTGACCGATAGCAATAATTACAGAGTAATCACACTTACGTCTATAGTCATGAAAATATATAGTCATGAAAATATATAGTATGTTCAATCTAGAGAGACTAAAAAGTAAGATTGATGAAAAGCTGAGAGATGAACAGGCAGGATTTGGGAAAGGTAGAAGTTGAAATAGAAAAGTTTAAGGCCGAGGAAAGAGAAAAGGAGAGGTTTCATGAGATTGCCATGAGAGACACAGGTTCCTCTTCTTCCCCTCCCCCTTCCTCAAATAGGTCAGTAACGACTGCTATTAATTTAGCGCAGGCTCTCAAATTTGTGCCTCAATTTGAGGAAAACAATATAGCAGAGTGTTTTGTATCGTTTAAGAGGATTGCAGCAAGGTTGGAGTGGCCCCAAGAGTATTGGACCACTCTTATACAAAGCAAATTGGTTGGAAGAGCTCAGAGGGTGTATGTAACTCTGGAGGAGGATCTGTCATCAGATTATGAGAGTGTAAAGGCTATTGTCTTGAAGGCCTATGAGTTAGTCCCTGAAGCCTATAGGCAACTCTTCAGGAACTTAGAAAAAAGTAGGGAACAAACTTTTATTGAATTTGCAAGGTCGAAGGAACAATATGCTAGTGATTGGCTCAAGTCCAAGGAAGTGGTAGATTTTGAGAAATTGAAGGAATTAATGTTGGTGGAGGAGTTTAAGAGGTGTGTCCTGGATAAACTGAAGATCCACCTCGAAGAGTTAAAACTCGAGACTGTTCAGGAGGTAGCCATCGCTAGTGATGAATATTATTTGTCTCATAGGAGTGAGTTAGGGGGAGAAACGACAAATGTGAAGTCTAGTTGGGGTAAAGTAGGTAGGAATAATAATTCTAACAATAATAATAGAGGGATGTTTACTAGAAATAATCATAGAGGTAATGATCAGGGTAATGCGAATCCTAATATTAATTTTTCTCCTAACAGAGGTAATAGACATAATATATACAATCCAGAAAAATTGAAGATATTAACGTGCTTCTTTTGCAATAAGAAGGGGCATGTAAAGAGCAGGTGTTATGCGTTTAGAAAATCGCAAAATGCTAATGTTAGGCCAGTGATGGGTGTGGAAGAGAGAGAGAGAGAAAACCTATCCCAACAAGGTCCACTGATCAATGACTACCTGGCTGTTTTGATAAGTATTTGTCCTTCGGTAGTGTCTCTTCCGCTAATTCATCCGAGAAAAGACGAGTACGTATTTTGCGTGATACTGGAGCAGCTGAGTCTTTGATTCATAGGGAGGCATTGCCGTATTGTCTGGTTTCCTGATACGGTAAAGTCTTATGCTATTGAAAATTTTAATTTAATTTGCCCTTCCTTTGCAGGGAATTTGAAATTGGCCATCGTTGATAAATTTCCGGTTAAAAATGTTGATGTTGTGATAGGGAATGATGTTGCTCTTAAGAATAATACCTATCCCATATTGATAAATCCTGATAGTGAGGTAGCAGTAGTTACTCGTTCTGGTGCTAGAATTGTTGACGTTGCAGAGTCAACAATTGATCTGGATTTAAATAGTTTAGAATGTAGTGATAGCGTAGTTGTAGATCTTGGGATTTTGAAGGACAAACTGAATTGGACTACTGAAGAGCTTATCAAAGCTCAGAAAAGCGATTTTCGGGATCTCCCTATTGAGTCAGGTGAGGTGTCTGATATAACTGGTCCCAAATTTAGGATAATTAATAATATTTTATAAAGGTTGAGTAGGCATATGGAGGCTGATAATATCGATTATGAAATTTTGAAACAGATAATGGTTCCATTTGTTTACAGGAATGAGTTGATATCATTGGCGCATGAAAGGGGTTTGGCCGGACATGTTGGCATTCATAAGACTTCCAGCAAGTTGCTAATGAATTATTATTGGCTGAAGTTGAAGGCTGACGTAAAGAAATTTGTCAATAGCTTTGATGTCTGTCAGAAGGTCGGTAAACCTAATCAGCTTAATCCAAAAGCGCCTTTATGTCCTATTCCAGTGGTTTCCAAACCTTTCTAGGAGATCATTATTGAGGTTGTTGGACCATTACCAAGGACTCATAGTGGAAATCAATATATTTTGACTATCATGGATAGAATGTCTCGATATCCCGAGGCAATACCACTATGTACTATAAAAAGTGTTAAAATTGTAGATGTACTAATTGACTTTTTCACCAAGTTTGGGATGCCTAAAATAATTCAATCGGATTTTGGTTCAAATTTTGTTAGTGGGCATTTCAGAGATAAAATGGCAGAGTTAAATATAAAACATGTGACCTCTTCTCCATATCATCCAGAAAGTCGGGGAGCTCTGGAGAGATTTCATCAAATCCTGAAATCTATGGTAAAGAAGTATTGTTTGCTTAATGGTTCTGAATGGGATAAGGAATTACCTTATTTATTGTTTGCTTTTCATTCTGTGCAAAGTCAGTCTTTAGGTTTTTCACCTTCAAGCCTTGTATTTGGCCATTGTGTTCGAGGTCCTCTCCATGTTGGTCGAGAGTCCTGGGAGGGAGACGTCCCTGGGATCAATTTATTAGATTATATGTCTAATCTAGGCGATAAGTTAACCAAGACTTTGAAATTTGCAGGTAAAAATTTACTGTGTATCCAAAAAAGGATGGAGTACTTTTTTGACAGATGGTCTAAAGCACGTGACTTTTCCGTAGGCGACAAAGTTTTGGTTTTGTTACCCATTCCAGGAAATCTATTGAAAGCTTCTTTTTCAGGTCCTTGGAAAATTAAAAAAAAAATTAGTGAAGTTAATTATTTAGTAGAGACTCCCGAGAGAAGGATACCTTTTCAGCTTTGTCACGTATATATGTTTAAGGCGTATATGGAACGGGAGAAAGTCATTCCCGTAGCAACCATAGGAAATGCTGTAGTTTCCGAGAACGATAGCCATTTTTCTTTTTCAGAGGGTGAAAGTATTGATGATAATTGTTTTAATGGAAGTGAATGGCGGTCAGATAAAAAGAATTCTTTGAAACATTTTTCAGGAATGGTTTCTCATTTAAGTAATGAAAAACAAAGGTCTTTCAAGAAATTGGTATTTAATTATGAGGAATTATTTTCAGATGTACCGGGTAGGACTTCTGTTCTTGAGCATGACGTAGACGTAGGTAGCGCCACTCCTGTGAAATGATCTCCTTACAGGTTGAGTCCCTTCAAAGATGAGGTTGTAGCGATGGAAGTTGATTATATGCTAAAACATGACCTAATTGAACCTAGTCAAAGTCCTTGGTCATCACCTGTTGTATTGGTATAGAAACCCGACAAAGATTTCAGGTTGTTTTGTTACCGTAAATTGAATGAATTGTCTAAGTTTGATTGTTACCCATTACCACGAATTGAGGATTGTATTGATCGTATGGGTAAGGCCAAGTACATTAGTAAATTCGATTTGCTGAAAGGTTATTGGCAGGTTCCTCTTTCGAAGCGGGAAAGGGCCCTGTCTGCTTTCGTAACACCACAGGGACTGTTTCAATGTAAAGTGATGCCGTTTGGTATGAAGAACGCGGCTGCCACCTTTCAGAGGTTAATGAATACTTTAGTCTATGGTTTAGAAGTGTGTGTTGTTTATATTGATGATATTGTTATTTATAGTGATGATTGGGAAACACATTTAAAACGTATTAGGGCACTGTTTGAAGTTTTGCAGAAACCTTCACAAAGGCGAGGGTTATATATTTGGGTCATGAAGTTGATAATGGTAAAGATGCTCCAAAGCAAGCAAATATCGAATGTATTGAAGGGATGTAAAAAAATTCCTTGGTTTGGAGGGGTACTACCGAAGGTTTGTTAGAAATTTTTCTGACATCGCCGATCCTTTGACTAATCTCTTAAGAAAGAAGGTAGCTCTTATCCTGACTGATGAAACACAAAGGGCATTTGATAATTTGAAAAGAGTACTAAATAATTTCCCTGTCTTGAGGGCTCCTCATTTTGACCTTCCTTTTTCTCTTGCCACGGATGAAAGAGACATTGGTGTAGGATCGGTGTTGTTGCAGAATGACGAACAGGGAGTTTCTCATCCTGTCGCATTCTTTTAAAAAAAGTTGTCCTCCGCTCAACGTAGGTATTCCACTGTGGAAAAAGAGACTCTTGCTTTAGTATTTGCTATTAACCATTTTCAGGTTTATCACTCCTCCACAGATACACCTATTAAGGTCTTGACGGATCATAATCCCCTGACCTTCATCAGCAGATACAAGAATAAAAATCAAAGATTGATGAGGTGGAGTCTCATGCTGCAAGAGTGGAATTTAGAATTTTCCCACATCCTAGGAAAAGATAATATTGTTGCGATTTTCTCTCTCGCAGCGTTGAATATTAGATTATTGACAGAGGGCCTTGCAGTTATTAAATCTCTTTGGAGTTGAAAGTTCTCTCTCTCTCTCTCTCTCTCTCTCTCTCTCTCTCTCTCTCTCTCTCTCTAAATGTAAATGTTAATCCTTCCGAAGAACCTTCTGTTCTGGACTTAATTTCAAAAGCAAATCTCTACGTGAAGACTTACCTTCGCCTGAGGCTGTGTCTTACCAAGAGGCATTCTAGACATTTTCTCTTTCGTCTTGAAAAGTTAATTTAGTCAAACTTTAAATTCCTATTTATCTTATCAGCCATGAGATAAAATATTTCTAAATTTCTTTCTCTTCTCTATTGTTAGATCAAATACAAATACATATGTATTTGTGTTTATATGTAAATGACAGGCTCTCTGACACATGGAGGTAAGTATTATAAGAAGCAAAAACTTAAATGAAGGGATGTTATCAAATGGAGATCTGTCCTTAGGATAACTTTCATTTCCCGACGTTATTATTGTCTGCTTTCATTCTTACTCTTCAGTGGAAACAAAGAATCTTTCTCCTTCCAGTTAGGTGAAATTGCAATCATACTTTATACCTAAGTTTATTTAAAAAAAGAATAATCATATATATATATATATATACATATATATATATAGATATATATAGATATATATATATATATATATATCTATATCTATATATATATATGTGTATATATATATATATATATATGTATTTGAATATATATATATATATATATATGGATATATATATATATATATAAATATATATATATATATATGGATATATATATATATATATATGTGTGTATATATATATATATATATATATGTATATATATATATACATATATATATATATATAATGTAATAAAAAGTAATGATAATAATAGCATATGATTACTTCTTCATGTCATAGGAAAAATCATTGTTAATGGAAAAACAATTCTCAAAGGAGGATTTTGACCCTAAGGCGGACACGAAAGGGCATTTGTGAAGAGAGAGAGAGAGAGAGAGAGAGAGAGAGAGAGAGAGAGAGATCCAAATTGGTGCATTAAAACTCTTTCGAACATTATTGAGGATGAGGAAAATCCGAGTGACCTTTGACCTTTGACCTCATCTCGTGTGAGACTGAAAACTTGAACCAAGTATAGATTGAAACTGACATCAAGATCTTTGCTTTCTCTGTATCATCTGTTGTGTCATTTTAATTCTTCTTTCAGAGAAAAAATTTTTCACTTATACTATTTTTTTATATTATGTGAGTATTTTTATCAATTCATTATCATCCAAAGGAGTTTTCGTGGTTTTCTTAACTAATAACAGCAACAACAAATTTAGCTGTTTTTAGTTGACTGTAGGGCAAAGGCCCCTGACTTGTTAACTTGTGTATGAGGTTTGGTGCATTTTCATCACTACGCTGGCTGACTGTGGGACTGGTGATGGTGGGAGATTCTGGTCTGATTACTAACAGCAAACCCACTTAGTATGGGTGGCTCTGACTAGTACAGCTTTGTTGATAATGGCGATATACAAACCCATTCACTACCTTAAGGTTTCTACACACACACACATACACACCCACACACACACACACACACATATATATATATATATATATATACATATATATATATATATATATACATATATATATATATATGTATATATGTGTATATAAATATATATATATATATACATATATATATATATATATATATGTATGTATGTATATTTGTATATTTATATATATATATATATATATATGTATATATATATATATATATATATGTATATATATATATATATATACGGTGTTTTTTATTTTAATATAATACAAGCACACTTTTTCTTTTCACCAAAAAATTTGAGTAATAATAATGCCTTTACGTTCATATTTAAGGAAATAATTATGCATAACATTTTTGCTTAGCCAAATCTAAATCTAGATCTAGATTAATTATGGCGTTAAAAGAATAATATTCCATAGATAAAAAATAACTTTTGTAGAATGACTACGGTAAAATAAAAATACTGGATAAACATATTAATATTATTTATATCCTTTTAAAGGACTCAAAAAATGCAGAATATCAATAAATTAGGCAAACTTTCCTTATCACGAAGACAATAATATATTCAGATGGAATATTCCCTTTTAAGCATCACAACCTTCGAACCCACTGTCTCCCTTTCCTCTCGTTTTCTCTCGAAACAGCAAAACCGGAAAAAAGGCTCTCTTCAGAATATATGAATCCAGTAATGCAATGTATATTACTCTGCTTAATTTACATAACAAAATATTGGATGTCACGCTGGAACTTTGCATCCAGTGAGTAGAATTCCTCTTTGTTGCATATTGCATAGCTTCACAAATGGACAACATCGACGGAAATGGGAATGGACATGTGGGAATTTTTATGAGCAAAACTGGAAAATTGGAGGATGGAGAAATAATAGATCATTTATATATATATATATATATATATATA
>NC_090758.1:63287645-63305145 GCF_036898095.1 Palaemon carinicauda | reverse complement strand
GTTAGCTGGAGAATTAAAAGCTTTTACCTATCAATAGATATCTCTTTTTTGGTGTTGCTGATAGGTTGCATGAGCCCTTTGAATAAGGTCTGGCTGAATCAGAAGAACAGGTAAATATAGATAGATGAATTCAGGTAACGTTTCTCCTTTTAGAGATATGTTTTAGGTGCTGTTTCTTGGGAATAAATGTTTTGAATTTTTCCATATCAAACTAGGCTTTTTTTGGAAATAATATCATTTGATGGAATAATTCTAGAAAAAAAAAAAAAATGAAAAAAAAAAAAAACTGATTATGTAGGTGTATGTTCTGTGACATAAGACCATTATTATATAGGCTATCAGAAATATTATAGCATCTCTATAATAAATATTAATATACATACATACTACCCTCTACCCTCTATGAAGAGACTAAATAGTAATTAGAATAATGACTACAGTACAGAAGATATATATTTTTATTTTACAACTTACAAAATATTATATTAATAATTTGGTAAATATATTAAATATTTTAGATAACAGGCCTCTTCTAAAATAAGGTTGCGAATGGAAAATGCAAATATAAAATGAAACTATTGATTACTTCTAGATGACAGCCACACGAAACCAACTAGAATATTCTAATCTAGAATACTTTTTTTGGCACTATTGAAATCACCATTCTTCACCCAAAACTCTTCCCTTTCAGTCCTGGCTGCTTCTGCATATTGTGATATTCATATGCAAGCTGTGTGTGTGTCACCCGGACTCTGTTTAGGAGAGAATTGAAAAGGAAGGAGATGAAAAGGAGGTATAATAACAAAGAATAGGATGAATAGTAAAGGAGAGAGAGAGAGAGAGAGAGAGAGAGAGAGAGAGAGTTGTAAGTTACATATTCATATATGACTATGTAATAATCTATATAGATTACATTCATACATACATACATACATACATACATACATACATACATTACATTACATACATACATACATACATGCTTGCATGCTTACATTCATACATACACACTAAGATAAATATTAAATATTTTGACTTTGTGAAAATAATATACAAGAATTATTACACTAAACTTATTTTTCTCTTTGTCCTACTTTCAATCAATGAGAAAAACTTTGGCCAACTTTTGTTCAACTTTGGCTGACTCTTTCCCTTGTGTTATCTCAACCTGTGAGACACAAACTTTGATTCTTTCAAGGCACTATTTGTAAAGTTGTACTGTAAGTTTTCATTATAACTACGATGTAATGTTTGTTGTTACTATCTTTAAATGACTGATCATGAAAATAGCCAAACCACAGACATGAATATGTACATGCCTAAGGCTTTTGTTATGCAGTGGACTAGAAACCATTGCATTTGTTGATGTTGTACATACATAAATGTTTGTTTTCATGTGTGTTTGTTCATATATGCACATTATTGCGTTCTTCCTCCCATCACCGAACTTCAATTATCCTATTTTCATTATCAAGAAGAGAGTTGGTTTTGCATTATATTTCCTCTTTTCCTTTCTCCCGATTCTTGTACATTATGTTTTTCACAAGTCTCCGTTATTTTTCAGGTCCACTAAACACTTTGGAAATCATAATTTTTATATTATATGAATAGATATTATTAAGAAATACCCCCAAATACATCGTACCCAAATATACTACTAATGCAAATGAATATCTGAAGCGAGAAAAGCCAAATTCCCAAACACAATAATTCACAGTCTCTTTCTTCAAAGAACTTCTCTTTTTGTCTTCGATCGTCCTCCATCATAGAATGAAAGGGACAACTCAACTCATATCTAAAGCCTCTCAGTTACCATGGCAACGGAACACAAATAAAAGATGTAGAGGTATATATCTATCTGCTTCACTCCTGTCAATATAACTGTGAAATTTAGTGTAAAGAACTGTAAATATAGATAACGATATAGAATTATAGTTTACTTATAAAAGTTTGACGAAATCTTTAGAAGCGTATAAATGATATTGAAAAGGGATATTTGCTTAACGAACTTTTCATACCATATAAAAGTTCTTGAAAGCATTTGCTTGTTGATGATAAATGGCGTTTTAGATTTAAACTGAAGTTATTTTGAATACAGGGAAAAACAATACTTCTCTATTGCAGAAATCCAGAAGCTGATGACGACCAATCACAACTAAGAACGACGACTTCCCCAGCCAATCGCAGTGTTCCATTTTTCGTGCAGGAAAAACAGGTCCTACATAAGAGATATTT
Organism: Palaemon carinicauda; assembly: GCF_036898095.1. NCBI lineage: Eukaryota > Metazoa > Arthropoda > Malacostraca > Decapoda > Palaemonidae > Palaemon > Palaemon carinicauda. The sequence continues at coordinate 63,302,910 of NC_090758.1, read as the reverse complement.
TGGGGACCTAATGAATAATATAGAAAGGAGCCGAACGCGAGTTTATTCATGATCTTTCATCACTTTCAAAAAAGCCTTATTTCTCACTTTACTCACCAAATAAACTTTTTATGAATAAAACACGTCTGTTTGCAGTCTCTAATCGGACTTGATGTGTCGGGTATTCGTTTAAATATTACGTAATTCCAGGAAATAGTTCTGGTATGTTCTATAGACCTAAATTTAATATTAATAATTTTTTTTCAGTTACAAAGAGAAAGACAAGAAAAAAGTAGAAGGCTTCAAGTCAATATGGACTTTAATATGGGTCTCTGGAGGTTGGTAATACTTACTATATAAGTTTGGTATACGTAAATGATAAAAAAATCTCTTAACCATTAATACATCTGTAAAGGCGAGAGGATATTAATATGTAATTGCATTTCTCACATTATCATTATTATCATTATTATTATTATTATTATTATTATTATTATTATTATTATTATTATTATTATTATTATTATTATTTGTAAGACGGTATTGTGATCCCTCAATACTGACATCTATATCATAATTAGATACATAAATTATTAAACAAATTAAACTCATCCAAAGGTAAAGAATAAGATTATACTTGTTTTTTTTTTTAAATATCATAACTGTAATTATTGTGGAAATTAAATCTATATCCCTTAAGTTTCGTAGTCTAAGCTGTGAAGAGAGAGAGAGAGAGAGAGAGAGAGAGAGAGAGAGAGAGAGAGAGAGATAATGGCAGATATGATTCCTTGAAATTGCCCTTTTTATTGCTACATTATGAATGTCAATGCCAATCGACATCTAAGATTCTGGAACATTATAAGATAATATCTTTTATTGACATATTTCTTCGAGTTAAAAGCAAAGACGTCTTATAGTAGCCGTAAACTATGTAAAAAAATCCCATAATCAAAGTAATGGTCGTTTCACGCCAATTGTCCTTCTATAGTTTAGTGTAGGGAGAGCAGCGCTCGGGGTCATGACAGAAATCTACGTCCGAAAAAAGCCATAATAACAAAAAAAAAAAAAAAAAAAAAAAAAAAAAACCTCAGCAAATAATCCTAGCACATACGAAACTCAAAGAAGACCAGTCGATATTTTCCATTCGTGGCGAACGACATCTTTACTACCAAGGTATGAAACTTGTAAATCTCTTAAAGCAAATCTTTTTGGACAGTCATCGTTTTCGGCGATTTTCCAAACTAGATTCTTTTGTTTATAACTACATTTTAACAAACTGCATATATTTTGCTTCGTTGTAAAGGAAATCTTAATTTCCTATTGGAGAAGTATATTGTTCAGAATATTTGTATCATAGAAAGATGCATAGAAATAAATTCTGGATATAAGTAAAAAAAAATTCTTTTGAAAAGCAAAATTTTTACTCGAGTAATATTCTTTAATTATCATTTTGAAGAGAAAGAGTTTAAAAGCATTATGGTTGCGTATAAAATATTATAATTTGTAATGAACGTTTCATACAATACTTATCTAGAACTGTATAGGAAATGTTCCATATGAATTGTATAAGGGGTATTTGTAATACATCAAAAACTTTCGGTGTTTTCTCTTTTTCAATTTAGTTGGTAATCTTATAATTACAAAGCAATTATACATAATAAAAGACTTTCGTAAAGTGTTACATTAATGCTCTTAACATTCGGTAGAAAATTTCTACCTAATTAATGTAGTATATTTCTTTATAATTTTGAATGTAAATAAAACAATTACAATAATGTTCTTAACATCATCATCATATCCATCTCTTCCTACGCCTATTGGCGCAAAAGGCCTCGGTTAGACTTCACCAGTTATCTATATCTTGTGCTTGACATTCCCTAATCATTTTTCCTTTAATAATGAAGTATATTTCATTATAATTTGGAAAGCAAATAAAACCGGAGATTATTGACCAAAGATTTTTCGACACATAATTCATTAAGCTTTTACTTCTCCAATATTTACTAATAAATGTCCAGTAAATAAAATTTCTCCGTTTTTGGGAAAAGAAATATATTCCTCGGCAATATGTATTTGGATTTGAAAGTGAATTAATGATAGCATACGTTTCTATAAAATTCGCAAAAATATTTGTCAATTTTTCGTTACATTGAAAAGGTCTCACGCCAAAACCAATCAGTTACACAAATAAATAAAAATTGACAAATTCTTTCATAGTTTTATCTCTGTAAAAATATCATATAACTTTGCGATAGTCGTCGCCTGCATTTTTTTATTGTTTTATATCTTGATTTTAGATGGACACGACTCATTCCATTTGTGTCATGATATTTTGAAATTTGCTGATTTTTTTTCTTCAAAGATTTCATGTTATTCGTAGTATTCAAATATTAAACTATTTGTGTACTGAATTATTATTTTTATACTTGCATACACACCTAAGAATTCATACTTACATTTATAATAGGATCACACCTGAAATAACTATTTCTTCCATATGTATAGAATAAAACCAATGCTATGGTCGTCATTTCTAAAGTAATACACCTGAATATATCCATACCTTAAATGATAAAACTGTTATAATAAATAAAATCCCCTCTAGAAAATAGTTAATAACCTGATTTAAAAGCATAATCATTTAGCTAGTATTAAATCTTCCACCGCCTGCGATTATATTACAAAATTAAATATTTTATCTAAGCTTTTATATCTTCCATCACAAAACTTTTAACTCAAACCGTAAAACGGCTCAATCTGTTTCCTGTTAATGCTTCTCAACATTTCCCCAAAGTTAAGTATCAAAAACCTTTATTGAAAAGTCTCTCTCTTGATACAAGATCGCATCTTGGCTTCGAACTCTTCTCACGAATCCAGATCTCACAATTTCTCTGCAGTTACAGATTCGGGAACTTTGAGGATCTGAATCTAAAGTTTTCATCCCATATTGCATATTGAAACTTTGCCTCCTAAAGTTATTGCATTTAAGCAACACGGGAGGTGGAAGAAGAAGGCTCTCTGATATATTGGAAATTCTCGTATTTTCGAGTTATGGAATATTTATTTAATAAAGAGCAACGTATCCACCTATACTTATATATATATATATATATATATATACATGTATATATATATATATATATATATAGTAGGTTGGCCAAGGCACCAGCCACCCGTTGAGATACTACCACTAGAGAGGTATTGGATCCTTTAACTGGCCAGACAGTAATGCATTGGATCCCTCTCTCTGGTCACGGCTTATCTTTTCTTTGCCTACACTTACACAGAATAGCCTGGCTTATTCTTTACATATTCTCGTCTTTCCTCATACACCTGACAACAATGAGATACTTAACACTTCTTCACCTAAGGGGTTAATTACTGTACTGTAATTTGTTCAGTGTACTTTCCTCTTGGTAAGGGTAGAAGAGACTCTTTAGCTATGGTAAGCAGCTCTTCTAGGAGAAGGACACTCCAAAATTAAACCATCGTTCTCTAGTCTTGGGCAGTGCCATAGCCTTTGTACCATGGTCTTCCACTGTCTGGGGTTAGACTTCTCTTGCTTGAGGGTACACTCGGGCACACTATTCTATGTTATTATTTTTTTTCTTCCTCTTGTTTTTTTGAAATGGTGTGTTGGGCAGGCTTAATAGAAGGGCCATGGATGCCTGGTGGTTTATCAAGTGGTTGTCTTTTCCTTTTTCTGACTTTTTCTTCTCAAAACCATCCTTACTGTCCTCCCTTCAGTTGAAGTGGCTATCCTGGAGGGTACTTAGCCTTGCATGGTGTATCGGCTCCTCCATATTGACCAGTTTTTCCGACTTTTTACTATAGTCTATGGGTATCATCAATCACTTTATTTATAATTCTGTACATACTGTTTTTGTTATAATTCTCGTTAATCCAGTTTTTAAGTATGATGTCTCTTTTTTTATTTCTATCAATTCTTATGGTGTCTGGAGACATTGAGCGAAATCCGGGACCAGTACGTCCTAGATTTCGTCAATGTCGTCTTCTGTATTGCAATATTCGTGGTCTTCATGCAAATATCCAAGACCTTACAGTTGCATCCAGACAGTATGATATTCTTTTGTGCTCAGAAACTTTGGTTTCTAATATGAGGCACTCATCTGAGCTCCTTATAAGTGGTTTTAAGAAGCCAATAATGTTGAACCGCAATGCCATCCCTAGGGCCAGGGGAATAGCGGCGTATATTAGGACCGAGTACCCTGCTTCTCATAAGTCCTGCTATCAATGTGGATGTCATGAGATTCAGGTAATAAAAGTTTGTGGCAGGCATAACAACTTTTATTTGTGTTCGATCTACCAGAATCCAGACATGGATGATTCTATCTTCGATTGTCTTCTTACCATTATGGCTAAGATACAAGAAGATGATAGAAAGGCTTCTTTTGTCTCTGTTGGTGATTTTAATGCTCACCATAGGGAGTGGTTAAGTTCTATCTCTCCTACCGATCGCCATGGCTTAAGAGCTTTAGACTTTGCCTCGGAATCAGGCTGTGAGCAAATCATAAATGAAGCTACTCACAGGTCTGGTAATTGCTTGGACCTCGTATACACTGACTCCCCTAGCGTTATAACTAGTAAGGTTGGTTCTCCAGTCGGGACATCTGATCATGCCTTGATTTCATTATTAGTGAAGACTGAGCAGCCTGTCCCTGATATATCATATTCTTGTAAAATTTATATGAAATCCCAAGCAGACTGGAATGGGATTTTTCATGATCTTTTGTGCTTGAATTGGTCACAATTATATAATAGTGTAGATCCTGTTGGCCCTTTGAATGAGAATCTAGTCAACATAATCGATAGGCGTATCCCTTCTCGTGTGCTAAGGTACCGAGTGAAAGACAAACCGTGGTTAAATGATGATTGTAGACGTGCTTATTTGGAGAAGCAGGAGGCCTATCCCCTTTGGAAGGGTAACAGATCAGACTTGACCTGGAACAACTACACTCAGCTTCGAGCTTTTGCTCAGAGAGTTTATGCCTCAACTGAAAAGGAGTACAATTTAACCATAAAAGAAACCCTTTCTGGTACAACTCAGGAACATAAATGGTGGTCTACCCTTAAATCTGCACTCTTTAGTGTAGATGCAACAGTTCCTCCTTTACTTAAACCTGATGGCTCAGTCACTCACTGTCCAAAGGAAAAGGCAACCCTTTTGGCTGAATAATGAAAAACTTGAACTTCCTCATTCCTGTTTTCCTGAGGCTAAACTAACTAGTTTAGCTTTTCGATCTCGTGAGATTGAAGCTCTGTTGATGGACCTTGATGCTTATGGTGGTGTAGACCCAAATGGTATTTTTCCTTTGTTTTTTATAAAGACAGCAAATTTCTTAGCTCCAAAGTTATCTGTTATTTTGCGCAAGTTAGCAAGAAGAGGAGCTTTTAGCACTTGTTGGAGAATCGGTAATGTTACTCCTCTATGTAAATGTGTTTGTGGTAGCTCAAGTCCCACTGATTACCGCCCAATTTCCATAACTCCCATATTATCTAAAGTTTTTGAACGTCTTCTGGCAAAACGTCTTAATAGGTTTGCTGAAGGTAATCATCTACTTCCTAATTTGCAATTTGGTTTTCGTAAAGGCCTTGAAGCATGTGATGCCCTTATTACAATCTCTAATGCTGTACAGAAGTCCCTTGATTGTGGTCAGGAAGTGTGCATGATTGGCCTTGATTTTAGTGCTGCCTTTGACCGTGTAAATCATGAGGCCCTTGTTTTCAAACTCAAACAGTTGGGAGTGGGTGGTTCGTTTCTTAGCGTTATTATTGATTTTTTAAGTAATAGATCTCAAAGAGTTGTTGTTGACGGGCACCATAGTGAGTATAGGAATGTGATATCCGGTGTTCCACAGGGTAGTGTTCTTGGCCCATTACTTTTCATACTATATACACATGACATGTGGTTTGGCCTAGAAAACAACCTTGTTGCATATGCAGATGATGCTACTCTCTTTGCATCAATTCCATCCCCTGAATGTAGATCTGGGGTTGGTGAATCCCTTGATAGAGATTTAGCTAAAATTAGTGCATGGTGCAAATTGTGGGGTATGAAGTTGAATCCTAACAAAACTCAAAGTATGATTGTAAGTAGGTCAAGGACAGTGGCTCCTCAACATCCGGATCTCAGTATTGATAATGTTTCTTTAAATTTGTATGACTCTTTCAAAATTTTAGGTGTGATTCTCGACAGCAAATTTACTTTTGAAAAACATTTAAGGTCTGTGTCTTCTTCAATTGCACAAAAAATTGGCCTGTTGAGAAAATCTTTGAGGATTTTTTGTGATCAATCTATTCTGAAGAAGTGTTTTAATTCTTTCATTCTACCTTGTTTTGAGTATTGTTCTCCTATCTGGTCTTCAGCTGCTGATTCTCATCTTAATTTGTTGGACAGAAACTTACAGTCTATTAAATTTATTATTCCTGATCTAGATATTAATGTCTGGCACCGTCGTTCAATTAGTTCATTATGCATGTTGCATAAGATTTTTCATAACTTTGACCATCCTTTACATTCAGATCTCCCTGGACAATTCTATCCTGTTCATAATACTAGGCAAGCAGTTAATTCTAATAGCCGGGCCTTCTCCATCCTGAGGCTCAATACTATGCAGTACCCCAGAAGTTTTATTCCTGCTGTTACCAAGTTGTGGAATGATCTTCCTAATCGGGAAGTTGAATCAGTAGAACTTCAAAAGTTCAAAGTTGGAGCAAATGCTTTTTTGTTGACCAGGCGGACATGAGTCTTTTTATAGTTTATATATGACATATTTGTTGTTGACGTTGTTAATAGTTTATATATGACATATCTGTTTTGACGTTGTTACCTTTTTTAGAATGATTTATTGTTAATTTGTTCTCTTCATTTATTTATTTCCTTTCCTCACTGGGCTATTTTTCCCTATTGGGGCCCTTTAGCTTATAGCATCTTGCTTTTCCAACTGGGGTTGTAGCATGGATAGTAATAATATATATATATATATATATATATATCTATATATATAAATATATATATATATATATATATATACAGTGGAACCTCTACATCCGAACATATCTACATCCAAATTTTCCAACATCCGAAGTAAAATTCGAGCAAATTTTTGACTCTACACCCGAATTTTATTTCGACACACGAAGTAAGCAATTTTCGTCGTACGGTTGTATCCGAATTTTTCGACACGCGAAGTACAATTCGAACACGTTCCGACTCTACACCGGAATGTTTATTTCGACACCCGAAGTAAACAATACTCGTACGCGTAGTCGGTGCTCATAGCGCCTGAAGTGTTTTTTATTTCCTCCGATAGAAGGCAGCACATCGACCCCGGAGGGACGCTCAATTAGCGGGTCTTGGGTCAGTCCTCTGTTCTCGTCGGCTTTTTGCGGTTGTGCTCTGTGCGTTCTGCTATTAACTCTGTTTTAATCGTGATTTTTTACGTGCATCCTTTAACGGTAATTAAGGTAAAGTAATGGTCCTAAAAGGCTTAGTTTTGCCAGTAGTAGTGGTAGTGGTGAGAAAAGGAAGAAGGAAATGCTTTCTTTAGAAATTAAGCAGGAAATTATTGAAAAAACATGAGTGAACTTGCTAAACAGTATGGCCGTAATATGTCGACGATCTCGACAATCTTTAAACAAAAGGAAGCTATTAAAGCAGTGAAACCTTCTAAGGGGATCACCATAATTTCCAAACGCCGTACCCCTATCATAGAAGAGATGGAACGACTTCTACTAGTGTGGATTAAGGATAGAGAGATCGTTGGCGACACCATCACCGAGACCGTTATATGCGAGAAGGAGCACGTCATATTTACGGACTTGAAGGAGGAGAGCTCTGGGGGTGATGCTGAGGAGAGTTCAACCGAGCCTTCCTCAGATGATTTCAAGGCATCTCGTGGTTGTTTCGAGAAATTTAAGAAACGGTCCGGGATTCATTCAGTTGTTCGCGGACACAAAGGCTGTAGCTGACTTTGTCAAGAACTTCGTAAAGATCGTGCAGGAAGAAGGCTACGTAGAACAGCAGGTGTTTAATTGTGATGAAACCGGGCTGTTTTGGAAGAAGATGTCGAGTCGAACCTACATCACTGCCGAAGAGAAGAAATTGCCTGGGCATAAGCCAATGAAGGATCGGTTGACTCTTGCCCTATGTGCCAACGCTAGCGAGACTTTAAAGTCAAGCCCTTACTGGTTACCATTCAGAGAACCCTAGGGCCTTTAAAGCACACAACGTCGATAAGGATCAGCTTCATGTTTTCTGGCGATCCAACTCGAAGGCCTGGGTTACTAGGCAATTCTCTGTGCACTGGGTTAACCAAGTTTTCGGCCCTTCTGTGAAGAAGTATCTACATGAACAGAAATTTCCTTTAAAGTGCCTGCTATGCCTTGACAATGCACCTGCTCACCCCCCCCCCCCCGGACTTGAAGATGATATTTTCGATGAATTCAAGTCCATAAAGGTGCTGTATCTTCCACCGAATACCACCTCTATCCTCCAGCCCATGGACCTGCAAGTCATCTCTAATTTTAAGAAGCTGTACACCAAGCACTTATTTAAGCAGTGCTTTAATGTCATGCAAAGCACCAACTTAACTTTGCGTGAATTTTGGAGGGGCCACTTCAACATCATGCACTGCTTGAAGATCATAGATCAGGCTTGGGTGGGATTAACTCGACGGACCCTCAATTCTGCCTGGAAGAAGCTGTGGCCTGATGCAGTTTCTTCCCGAGATTTTGAAGGTTTTGACCCCGAACCTGATCCCGTGGTCGGTGCAGCGGAAGCCGTAGAGGAAATCGTCTCCCTTGGCAAGTCCCTGGGTCTGGAGGTCAACGCAGATGACGTTACGGAACTCGTCGCCGAACATCACGACGAACTTACCACGGATGAGCTCAAGGAACTCCATGCTATGTCGGAGCACATGAGTGATGACGAGGAAGGGAGCGAGGAGGTAGAACATGTGTTAGGTTCGGCGCAAATAAAAGAGGTGTTAGGAAAATATCAAGACGTTGTCGACTTCATCGACAAATACCATCCAAAGAAAATGCAGGTTTGTCGTGTAGTTTCTCAATTCGATGATGTTTGCCTAACTCACTTTCGAAACATTCTGAAAAGCCGTACCAAGCAATTATCTATAGATAATTTCTTTAAAAAAACTGCGAAGAGAACTCGTTATCAAGAGGATGTAAGTGATTCGAAGAAAACAGCAAAGAGTTAAGCGGAAGAAAGTGAAACAAAGAAAACAGAAAAGAGTGAAGCAAAAGAAATTCAGTCAATTTTAAATGTAGAGAGTGAAAGTGATTAAAATTATGTAATCATCAAAAAGAAAAAAAAGAAAATGTAAAAAAAAATATAAAATATAAAAATAAAAAGAAAATAAGCTAAGTTATGTTAAAGTTCACTTAGTGTAAGTTAGAATAAGTTACGGTAGTGTACGTTTATCGTAGTTAACCTCTCTACCTCCTCGCCGCCCGTCCGTCTCCTCTCTGCGTAGCTAGACTAACAACACCTGCGCTGGAGTTTCTAAGGTAAAGTGACGCTAAAAACCCATTTCTTATTTATAATTTTTTGCTAATTCTTCTTATTTACATGTCTATTCTTCTTATTTACATGTCTATTATCTAATTTAGTGTTCATTATTCTCATGGGAAAATTATGTGTAGTAGTTTATGAAGAAGTTATCATAGGTTTTTGGGCTCAACGACGGATTAATCCTATTTCAATGTATTCTTATGGGGAAATTCGTTTCGACATCCGAACATTTTCTACATCCGAAGTTGGTTCTAGAACGGATCAAATTCGTGTGTAGGGGTACCACTGTATATATATATATATATATATATATATATATATATATATATATATATATATATATATATATATATCTTGTTACGCTCAGTGACGTTGCCAGACACATGACTATTTAGTCTCTCCCTGACCCTCTGGTAGTGGGATAATTAGTCGTACCCCGAGAGGTAGTTAAGAGAGGGAGAGAGAGGTAGTAGAATTAAAATTGTGAGTGTAGATATCTATATGAATATTTACCCGCCTTTTTGACAGGTCACGTACACTAGTCATATAATAATTGGCAAAGATTTAATTCTCATAATCTGCATTTCTAAAAATAATATATATAAGTACAAGTTTTGCCATTCTTTTTATCGCTATGAATATCTACAAGTATTGAATCCTCAGTGATGAAAATTGGTGTTTAATTGGTGATGTTTTGGAAATCCTTGCAATATCCTGCAGATGAAATGTAGCTAGATCCTTTCGGTTTAATATCCTTCAAGGACAAAGATCTTTGAGGATGTAAGTAGTGGAAACATCGGAAACTGGGTAGGACTTACAGCAAAACATTAAAAGTATAGTGTTGATAGTGGAAATAATTTTAATCTTTTTATTATTATTATTTTTATTATTATTATTATTATTATTATTATTATTATTATTATTATTATTATTATTATTATTATTATTATTATTATTATTATTATTATTATTATGTGTAAATTCAGAAGTAAATCCCTGTAGTTAAAATATACATATAAAACCTTTTTAATACAATGATAATTTCGTAATTTATATAGAGAATTTTCATTTTTATTCAGGTTTATTGCGTTCAAGAAAGAGAGAGAGAGAGAGAGAGAGAGAGAGAGAGAGAGAGAGAGAGAGAGAGAGAGAGAGAGAGAGAGAGAGAGAGAGAGAGAGTAAGGAATAAGTATCTGATAATATGTTTGAACTAAAATTTACCAATTATTTTCTTTTCAAAGAATATCTATAATGTTTAAAATCATAAGTTTTACAGAAACAAAAATTTGAAAATCCTAAAGTTCAATACCATTTATTTGCATCAACAAAATGTTTTGGTGTTTTGAAATTTTTTCATTCAATGTTGAGTTGATTGCAATACCATCTAGTTAGGAGGTTTTGAACTGTTTGTGTCTAATATTTTCTATAATTCAGAAATTATTCGAAACCTACAATATGTTATTCGCTGTTAGAAATCAAGTTTCTCGATCAATTTAGTTTTTTGAAAAAATAAAGCAACACAAAATCAGAGTGATTACCGTAAGTTTTGATTATCCTCATTATTATCAATTACTAAGCTACAACCCTAATTGGAAAAGCAAGATGCTATAAGCCCAGGAGCTCCAACAGGGAAAATAGCCCAGTGAGGAAAGGAAAGAAGGAAATATAAAATATTCTAAGAAGAGTAACAACATTAAAATAAATATTTCCTATATAAAATATAAATACTTTAACAAAAAAAGTTAAGAGAAATTAGATAAAACAGTGTGCCCGAGTGTACCCTCAAGCAAGAGAACTCTAACCTAAAACATTGGAAGGCCATGGTACAGAGGCTATGGCACTACCCAAGAATAGAGAACAATGATTAGATTTTGGAGTGTCCTTCTCCTAGAAGAGCTGCTTACCATAGCATAAGAGTCTCTTTTACCCTTAATCAGAAGATAATTAGAACTTCACGAACATTTTATCTATGGATATTTGTTAACAAACATTTTAAGAAGGGAGGCTTGATGGTGTCAATAGAGAACCCAATTGATCCCCTGATAGTTATTTGTAGTAAACAAACATTTAAAGGGAAATAGACCCTGAGAGAGAAGGAGTCTTTGCTCTGTATAGATGTTCCATAAAAGGACCCTAACTAAAAATCGTGTTATTACCTAAATGGATCCTTCCCTATTCCTTGTGGCGGAATTGTCCTGTTTCAATAAGCGCAAACCCAAAAGTAGAAAATAAAATGGCAAAAAAATTATTTGATATTTTGAATCGAAACTTTCGTGGATTATACTAAATATAAATAAAAATTTTGTGTCGGCGTGATATAATGAAATAACAACGCTGTGACGAATCTTTATCAAATAATAAAAAATAGCTCTAAGATAATGCTACTGGCATTATTATTTGATTATATAATTTTATTTTTCTAAATTAGACGAAAACAAAATATACATATATATATACACGTGTGTGTGTATATATATGTATATATAAATATATATATATATATATATATATATATATATATATATATATATGTATATATATATATATATATATATATATATATATATATATATATATATATAGCGTATATATATATATATATATATATATATAATATATACATATATATATATATATATATATATACATATATACATATATATATATATATATATATATAAATATATATATATATATATATATATACATATATATATATGTGTATATATATATATATATATATATATATAATATATATATATATATATATGTATATATATATATATATATATATATATATATATATATATATATATATATATATAGTGTGTATATATATATATATATATACATATATATGTATATATATATATATATATAATATATATATATATATATATATATATATACATATATGTATATATATATATATATATATAGGTAGCAGGTGGGTTGGGGTGGTTAAAGGGTGCAAAGTATTAAGCTATTAAATTCAAAAGTTCAAAAGACTTTAGGATACTTAAGGAAAAAATTAGTATTGAATTTGAAAAGTTTGTTGGTGGCATGACACTTACAGTAAGTTTCCCTGCACAAAATGATGCATATATTTACATATTCTAAATCATTATTTAATGGTCTTTTGCTCGATTATCTTAACCTATTTAAGAATTAAGTTTCCTACTACTACTACTACTACTACTACTACTACTACTACTACTACTTCTACTACTACTACTTCTACCAAATCGTTCTATTCCTTTCAGTTATAACATATATGGCCTATCTTATAATGAGAGGTTTACACATTACCAAAGGGAAAGTTTTATTACCTATTTATACAGTTTATTATGAAACCAATCATATAATATTACCTGCACAGTCATTAGTAATGATATCCTAAATTTCCCAAGTCAATAGGGCTCTTGGGGTCGTCCTATGTTTATATGTTTATGGTAATTTAAGCCTTTGCTACTTTCAACTTTTCCCATAATGCAACGAATATCCACAAAATACTAATTTTTAATGTCCTCAAATGTTCATAGACAGATTATTAACTGAAGGTAATAATTTCTTCTTTTGAATTTCGAGTGATGGCTGTACAGAAAGTTTTCGAAATTCCCTTAATATACTCTATGAAGAGATAAAGTAACATATATTCTCTTTTAGATGATCTCTGAATAATCTCTTTCATACAAAACTAATATCTTTTCACGGAGATTTAATAAGAATAACTTAATTTAAGTAATGTTTCCCTTTCTTCTCTGAATTTGATCTCCCCCAATTCAGAGCACAAAAACAAATGATATTCTAATTTTTCTCTCTCCCCATCACCAATAACCTCTCTGAAATGGAAGATTTAATATTGTTAGTCGATTATGAACATTGAAAAGCAAATGAATGTCGGGACAAACGATACAAAGTATTTATATGTTATCATATTATGAAAAGGGATCTTCGTTTACACAACACATTACCCACATTACATTTGGGAGATTTTTTACTTTCATTTTTTGTTCTGAGACCAAGATTTCTCAGTCAACGCTTCAGTGATTTAGGAAAATTTCTCCCTTTTTTGTGGATTTTGGATGATTTTCTTCATCATTATTTATATGAATTTATATAATATATTTCTCTTTAAGGTTGTGTGTGGGAACATTAGAACATTAGAAATATTGTTTCATGAATTTTAGGTAGTATGTTACAGGGCAACAGTCACCTGTTGAGATGCTACCGCTAGAGAGTTATGGGGTCCTTTGACAAGCCAGATAGTACTACATTGGATCCCTCTCTCTGGTTACGGTTCACTTTCTCTTTGCCTACACATATACCGAATAGTCTGGCCTATTCTTTACAGATTCTCCTTTTTCCTCATACACCTGACAACACTGAGATTACCAAACAATTCTTCTTCACTCAAGGGGTTAACTAATGCACTGTAATTGTTCAGCAGATATTTTCCTCTTGGTAAGGGTAGAAGAGACTGTTTTGCTATGGTAAGCAGTTCTTCTCGGAAAAGGACAGTCCAAAATCAAACTATTGTTCTATAGTCTTGGGTAGTGCCATGGCCTCTGACACATGGTCTTCCACTGTTGTGGGTTACAGTTCTGTTGCTTGAGGGTACACTCGTGAACACTATTCTAACTAATAGTTGTTACTTTTATCATCATTGCTGATCTAATTTAGTTATAGTTGACATTACTATAAAAAAGAGATAAGATACGGTAAAATAATTATTGTTTTTTATCGTTTCGAAAAGAACAAAAGAACGAAATGAAAAAAAATATTAAAAGTCTCGAGATATACATAGATACGTTGATGAAATTTTGAATAACAGAAAAGTTGTCTCATAGAAAATAAAAATTAAAAGAATCAACATTATAAAATGCAAAATAAAATAAAATCTAAACTCTACTTGTCTTTAGAAATAGGAGTTCAATGTCTTACCATCGATAAGAAAAGTCTGAAACGTTTCTTGAAGAGTCTTCCAAACGTTTTTCCTCACAGATGATGGAAGCTTCACTTGGATGGCGACAAGAAAAAAAAAAAAGTCTTTTCTGATCGAAGACTTTCGTCCTGGGAAAGGGATATTGACCCCCAGGGACCCGAGAGAAGACCAAAGGAAAAATAGGGGATTTTTGTTTTATCTAATTCTTTAGAGTTTGAATATAAAAGAAAATATCAGACCAGAAAGTGTCAAGTCTCTCTCTCTCTCTCACTCTCTCTCTCTCTCTCTCTCTCTCTCTCTCTCTCTCTCTCTCATATGAAGAAGAATTCTGAACTGTTCAGAGGAGAAACACAGGTTGAGTTGTGGTTTGGAAAAGGAAAAAAATACGGTCCGTTTATATTGAAAGAAAATGAAAGATATTGTTTGGTGAATAGTGTGTTTGTGGCTATATATAGATAAAAATATATATGCATATATATATATATATATATATAATATATATATATATATATATATACATTTGTGTGCGTACGTAAATATATATATATATATATATATGTCTGTGTATATATATATATATATATATATGTCTGTGTATATATATATATATATATACATATATATATATATATATATATAAACATATATATATATATATATATATGTAAATGTCACCCACGAATGACATTTAATACCGAATTCTATCTTGGGAATATATATCCACTTTGAATTCATTTCATGGTATCAGCTTCATGCCGGGTGGAGATTCGAACCCTCACCAGTTCGGCTGG
>NC_090758.1:63270145-63280145 GCF_036898095.1 Palaemon carinicauda | reverse complement strand
GTCAGAGGCCATGGCACTACCCAAGACTATAGAACAATAGTTTGATTTTGGACTGTCCTTTTCCGAGAAGAACTGCTTACCATAGCAAAACAGTCTCTTCTACCCTTACCAAGAGGAAAATATCTGCTGAACAATTACAGTGCATTAGTTAACCCCTTGAGTGAAGAAGAATTGTTTGGTAATCTCAGTGTTGTCAGGTGTATGAGGAAAAAGGAGAATCTGTAAAGAATAGGCCAGACTATTCGGTATATGTGTAGGCAAAGAGAAAGTGAACCGTAACCAGAGAGAGGGATCCAATGTAGTACTATCTGGCTTGTCAAAGGACCCCATAACTCTCTAGCGGTAGCATCTCAACAGGTGACTGTTGCCCTGTAACATACTACCTAAAATTCATGAAACAATATTTCTAATGTTCTAATGTTCCCACACACAACCTTAAAGAGAAATATATTATATAAATTCATATAAATAATGATGAAGAAAATCATCCAAAATCCACAAAAAAGGGAGAAATTTTCCTAAATCACTGAAGCGTTGACTGAGAAATCTTGGTCTCAGAACAAAAAATGAAAGTAAAAAATCTCCCAAATGTAATGTGGGTAATGTGTTGTGTAAACGAAGATCCCTTTTCATAATATGATAACATATAAATACTTTGTATCGTTTGTCCCGACATTCATTTGCTTTTCAATGTTCATAATCGACTAACAATATTAAATCTTCCATTTCAGAGAGGTTATTGGTGATGGGGAGAGAGAAAAATTAGAATATCATTTGTTTTTGTGCTCTGAATTGGGGGAGATCAAATTCAGAGAAGAAAGGGAAACATTACTTAAATTAAGTTATTCTTATTAAATCTCCGTGAAAAGATATTAGTTTTGTATGAAAGAGATTATTCAGAGATCATCTAAAAGAGAATATATGTTACTTTATCTCTTCATAGAGTATATTAAGGGAATTTCGAAAACTTTCTGTACAGCCATCACTCGAAATTCAAAAGAAGAAATTATTACCTTCAGTTAATAATCTGTCTATGAACATTTGAGGACATTAAAAATTAGTATTTTGTGGATATTCGTTGCATTATGGGAAAAGTTGAAAGTAGCAAAGGCTTAAATTACCATAAACATATAAACATAGGACGACCCCAAGAGCCCTATTGACTTGGGAAATTTAGGATATCATTACTAATGACTGTGCAGGTAATATTATATGATTGGTTTCATAATAAACTGTATAAATAGGTAATAAAACTTTCCCTTTGGTAATGTGTAAACCTCTCATTATAAGATAGGCCATATATGTTATAACTGAAAGGAATAGAACGATTTGGTAGAAGTAGTAGTAGTAGAAGTAGTAGTAGTAGTAGTAGTAGTAGTAGTAGTAGGAAACTTAATTTTTAAATAGGTTAAGATAATCGAGCAAAAGACCATTAAATATCGATTTAGAATATGTAAATATATGCATCATTTTGTGCAGGGAAACTTACTGTAAGTGTCATGCCACCAACAAACTTTTCAAATTCAATACTAATTTTTTCCTTAAGTATCCTAAAGTCTTTTGAACTTTTGAATTTAATAGGTTAATACTTTGCACCCTTTAACCACCACAACCCACCTGCCACCATATATATATATATATATATATATATATATATATATATATATATATATATATATATATACATATATATATATATATATATATATATATGTATGTATATATATATATATATATATATATAATATATATATATATATATATATATATATATATATATATCTATATATATACACACTTATATATATATATATATATATATATATATATATATATATATATATCTATATATATACACACTTATATATATATATATATATATATATATATATATAAATATATATATATATATATATATATATATATATATATATATATATATTATATATATATATATATATATATATATATATATATATATATATATATATATGTATATATATGTATATATATATATATATATATATATATTATATATATTATATATATATATATATATATATATATATATACGCTTATATATACACTTATATATATATATATATATATATATATATATATATATATATATATATATATATATTATATATATATATATATATATATATATATATATAATTTATATACATATATATACAAACACACGTGTATATATATATATATATGTATATTTTGTTTTCGTCTAATTTAGAAAAATAAAATTATATAATCAAATAATAATGCCAGTAGCATTATCTTAGAGCTATTTTTTATTATTTGATAAAGATTCGTCACAGCGTTGTTATTTCATTATATCACGCCGACACAAAATTTTTATTTATATTTAGTATAATCCACGAAAGTTTCGATTCAAAATATCAAATAATTTTTTTGCCATTTTATTTTCTACTTTTGGGTTTGCGCTTATTGAAACAGGACAATTCCGCCACAAGGAATAGGGAAGGATCCATTTAGGTAATAACACGATTTTTAGTTAGGGTCCTTTTATGGAACATCTATACAGAGCAAAGACTCCTTCTCTCTCAGGGTCTATTTCCCTTTAAATGTTTGTTTACTACAAATAACTATCAGGGGATCAATTGGGTTCTCTATTGACACCATCAAGCCTCCCTTCTTAAAATGTTTGTTAACAAATATCCATAGATAAAATGTTCGTGAAGTTCTAATTATCTTCTGATTAAGGGTAAAAGAGACTCTTATGCTATGGTAAGCAGCTCTTCTAGGAGAAGGACACTCCAAAATCTAATCATTGTTCTCTATTCTTGGGTAGTGCCATAGCCTCTGTACCATGGCCTTCCAATGTTTTAGGTTAGAGTTCTCTTGCTTGAGGGTACACTCGGGCACACTGTTTTATCTAATTTCTCTTAACTTTTTTTGTTAAAGTATTTATATTTTATATAGGAAATATTTATTTTAATGTTGTTACTCTTCTTAGAATATTTTATATTTCCTTCTTTCCTTTCCTCACTGGGCTATTTTCCCTGTTGGAGCTCCTGGGCTTATAGCATCTTGCTTTTCCAATTAGGGTTGTAGCTTAGTAATTGATAATAATGAGGATAATCAAAACTTACGGTAATCACTCTGATTTTGTGTTGCTTTATTTTTTCAAAAAACTAAATTGATCGAGAAACTTGATTTCTAACAGCGAATAACATATTGTAGGTTTCGAATAATTTCTGAATTATAGAAAATATTAGACACAAACAGTTCAAAACCTCCTAACTAGATGGTATTGCAATCAACTCAACATTGAATGAAAAAATTTCAAAACACCAAAACATTTTGTTGATGCAAATAAATGGTATTGAACTTTAGGATTTTCAAATTTTTGTTTCTGTAAAACTTATGATTTTAAACATTATAGATATTCTTTGAAAAGAAAATAATTGGTAAATTTTAGTTCAAACATATTATCAGATACTTATTCCTTACTCTCTCTCTCTCTCTCTCTCTCTCTCTCTCTCTCTCTCTCTCTCTCTCTCTCTCTCTCTCTCTCTCTCTCTCTCTCTCTCTCTTGAACGCAATAAACCTGAATAAAAATGAAAATTCTCTATATAAATTACGAAATTATCATTGTATTAAAAAGGTTTTATATGTATATTTTAACTACAGGGATTTACTTCTGAATTTACATATAATAATAATAATAATAATAATAATAATAATAATAATAATAATAATAATAATAATAATAATAATAATAATAATAATAATAATAATAATAATAATAATAATAATAAAAACAATTAAAATTATTTCCACTATCAACACTATACTTTTAATGTTTTGCTGTAAGTCCTACCCAGTTTCCGATGTTTCCACTACTTACATCCTCAAAGATCTTTGTCCTTGAAGGATATTAAACCGAAAGGATCTAGCTACATTTCATCTGCAGGATATTGCAAGGATTTCCAAAACATCACCAATTAAACACCAATTTTCATCACTGAGGATTCAATACTTGTAGATATTCATAGCGATAAAAAGAATGGCAAAACTTGTACTTATATATATTATTTTTAGAAATGCAGATTATGAGAATTAAATCTTTGCCAATTATTATATGACTAGTGTACGTGACCTGTCAAAAAGGCGGGTAAATATTCATATAGATATCTACACTCACAATTTTAATTCTACTACCTCTCTCTCCCTCTCTTAACTACCTCTCGGGGTACGACTAATTATCCCACTACCAGAGGGTCAGGGAGAGACTAAATAGTCATGTGTCTGGCAACGTCACTGAGCGTAACAAGATATATATATATATATATATATATATATATATATATATATATATATATATATATATATATATATATATATATATATATATATATATATATATATATATATACAGTGGTACCCCTACACACGAATTTGATCCGTTCTAGAACCAACTTCGGATGTAGAAAATGTTCGGATGTCGAAACGAATTTCCCCATAAGAATACATTGAAATAGGATTAATCCGTCGTTGAGCCCAAAAACCTATGATAACTTCTTAATAAACTACTACACATAATTTTCCCATGAGAATAATGAACACTAAATTAGATAATAGACATGTAAATAAGAAGAATAGACATGTAAATAAGAAGAATTAGCAAAAAATTATAAATAAGAAACGGGTTTTTAGCGTCACTTTACCTTAGAAACTCCAGCGCAGGTGTTGTTAGTCTTGCTACGCAGAGAGGAGACGGACGGGCGGCGAGGAGGTAGAGAGGTTAACTACGATAAACGTACACTACCGTAACTTATTCTAACTTACACTAAGTGAACTTTAACATAACTTAGCTTATTTTCTTTTTATTTTTATATTTTATATTTTTTTTTACATTTTCTTTTTTTTCTTTTTGATGATTACATAATTTTAATCACTTTCACTCTCTACATTTAAAATTGACTGAATTTCTTTTGCTTCACTCTTTTCTGTTTTCTTTGTTTCACTTTCTTCCGCTTAACTCTTTGCCGTTTTCTTCGAATCACTTACATCCTCTTGATAACGAGTTCTCTTCGCAGTTTTTTTAAAGAAATTATCTATAGATAATTGCTTGGTACGGCTTTTCAGAATGTTTCGAAAGTGAGTTAGGCAAACATCATCGAATTGAGAAACTACACGACAAACCTGCATTTTCTTTGGATGGTATTTGTCGATGAAGTCGACAACGTCTTGATATTTTCCTAACACCTCTTTTATTTGCGCCGAACCTAACACATGTTCTACCTCCTCGCTCCCTTCCTCATCATCACTCATGTGCTCCGACATAGCATGGAGTTCCTTGAGCTCATCCGTGGTAAGTTCGTCGTGATGTTCGGCGACGAGTTCCGTAACATCATCTGCGTTGACCTCCAGACCCAGGGACTTGCCAAGGGAGACGATTTCCTCTACGGCTTCCGCTGCACCGACCACGGGATCAGGTTCGGGGTCAAAACCTTCAAAATCTCGGGAAGAAACTGCATCAGGCCACAGCTTCTTCCAGGCAGAATTGAGGGTCCGTCGAGTTAATCCCACCCAAGCCTGATCTATGATCTTCAAGCAGTGCATGATGTTGAAGTGGCCCCTCCAAAATTCACGCAAAGTTAAGTTGGTGCTTTGCATGACATTAAAGCACTGCTTAAATAAGTGCTTGGTGTACAGCTTCTTAAAATTAGAGATGACTTGCAGGTCCATGGGCTGGAGGATAGAGGTGGTATTCGGTGGAAGATACAGCACCTTTATGGACTTGAATTCATCGAAAATATCATCTTCAAGTCCGGGGGGGGGGGGGGGGTGAGCAGGTGCATTGTCAAGGCATTGCAGGCACTTTAAAGGCAATTTCTGTTCATGTAGATACTTCTTCACAGAAGGGCCGAAAACTTGGTTAACCCAGTGCACAAAGAATTGCCTAGTGACCCAGGCCTTCGAGTTGGATTGCCAGAAAACATGAAGCTGATCCTTATCGACGTTGTGTGCTCTAAAGGCCCTAGGGTTCTCTGAATGGTATACCAGTAAGGGCTTGACTTTAAAGTCCCCGCTAGCGTTGGCACATAGGGCAAGAGTCAACCGATCCTTCATTGGCTTATGCCCAGGCAATTTCTTCTCTTCGGCAGTGATGTAGGTTCGACTCGACATCTTCTTCCAAAACAGCCCGGTTTCATCACAATTAAACACCTGCTGTTCTACGTAGCCTTCTTCCTGCACAATCTTTACGAAGTTCTTGACAAAGTCAGCTACAGCCTTTGTGTCTGCGAACAACTGAATGAATCCCGGACCGTTTCTTAAATTTCTCGAAACAACCACGAGATGCCTTGAAATCATCTGAGGAAGGCTCGGTTGAACTCTCCTCAGCATCACCCCCAGAGCTCTCCTCCTTCAAGTCCGTAAATATGACGTGCTCCTTCTCGCATATAACGGTCTCGGTGATGGTGTCGCCAACGATCTCTCTATCCTTAATCCACACTAGTAGAAGTCGTTCCATCTCTTCTATGATAGGGGTACGGCGTTTGGAAATTATGGTGATCCCCTTAGAAGGTTTCACTGCTTTAATAGCTTCCTTTTGTTTAAAGATTGTCGAGATCGTCGACATATTACGGCCATACTGTTTAGCAAGTTCACTCATGTTTTTTCAATAATTTCCTGCTTAATTTCTAAAGAAAGCATTTCCTTCTTCCTTTTCTCACCACTACCACTACCAATGGCAAAACTAAGCCTTTTAGGACCATTACTTTACGTAAATTACCGTTAAAGGATGCACGTAAAAAATCACGATTAAAACAGAGTTAATAGCAGAACGCACAGAGCACAACCGCAAAAAGCCGACGAGAACAGAGGACTGACCCAAGACCCGCTAATTGAGCGTCCCTCCGGGGTCGATGTGCTGCCTTCTATCGGAGGAAATAAAAAACACTTCAGGCGCTATGAGCACCGACTACGCGTACGAGTATTGTTTACTTCGGGTGTCGAAATAAACATTCCGGTGTAGAGTCGGAACGTGTTCGAATTGTACTTCGCGTGTCGAAAAATTCGGATACAACCGTACGACGAAAACTGCTTACTTCGTGTGTCGAAATAAAATTCGGGTGTAGAGTCAAAAATTTGCTCGAATTTTACTTCGGATGTTGGAAAATTTGGATGTAGATACGTTCGGATGTAGAGGTTCCACTGTGTATATATATATATATATATATATATATATATATATATATATATATATATATATATATATATATATATATATATATATATATATATATATATATATTACTATCCATGCTACAACCCCAGTTGGAAAAGCAAGATGCTATAAGCTAAAGGGCCCCAATAGGAAAAAATAGCCCAGTGAGGAAAGGAAATAAATAAATGAAGAGAACAAATTAACAATAAATCATTCTAAAAAAGGTAACAACGTCAAAACAGATATGTCATATATATACTATTAACAACGTCAACAACAAATATGTCATATATAAACTATAAAAAGACTCATGTCCGCCTGGTCAACGAAAAAGCATTTGCTCCAACTTTGAACTTTTGAAATTCTACTGATTCAACTTCCCGATTAGGAAGATCATTCCACAACTTGGTAACAACAGGAATAAAACTTCTGGGGTACTGCATAGTATTGAGCCTCAGGATGGAGAAGGCCCGGCTATTAGAATTAACTGCTTGCCTAGTATTATGAACAGGATAGAATTGTCCAGGGAGATCTGAATGTAAAGGATGGTCAGAGTTATGAAAAATCTTATGCAACATGCATAATGAACTAATTGAACGACGGTGCCAGACATTAATATCTAGATCAGGAATAATAAATTTAATAGACTGTAAGTTTCTGTCCAACAAATTAAGATGAGAATCAGCAGCTGAAGACCAGATAGGAGAACAATACTCAAAACAAGGTAGAATGAAAGAATTAAAACACTTCTTCAGAATAGATTGATCACAAAAAATCTTAAAAGATTTATTCAACAGGCCAATTTTTTGTGCAATTGAAGAAGACACAGACCTTAAATGTTTTTCAAAAGTAAATTTGCTGTCGAGAATCACACCTAAAATTTTGAAAGAGTCATACAAATTTAAAGAAACATTATCAATACTGAGATCCGGATGTTGAGGAGCCACTGTCCTTGACCTACTTACAATCATACTTTGAGTTTTGTTAGGATTCAACTTCATACCCCACAATTCGCACCATGCACTAATTTTAGCTAAATCTCTATCAAGGGATTCACCAACCCCAGATCTACATTCAGGGGATGGAATTGATGCAAAGAGAGTAGCATCATCTGCATATGCAACAAGGTTGTTTTCTAGGCCAAACCACATGTCATGTGTATATAGTATGAAAAGTAATGGGCCAAGAACACTACCCTGTGGAACACCGGATATCATATTCCTATACTCACTATGGTGCCCGTCAACAACAACTCTTTGAGATCTATTACTTAAAAAATCAATAATAACGCTAAGAAACGAACCACCCACTCCCAACTGTTTGAGTTTGAAAACAAGGGCCTCATGATTTACACGGTCAAAGGCAGCACTAAAATCAAGGCCAATCATGCACACTTCCTGACCACAATCAAGGGACTTCTGTACAGCATTGGAGATTGTAAGAAGGGCATCACATGCTCCAAGGCCTTTACGAAAACCAAATTGCAAATTAGGAAGTAGATGATTACCTTCAGCAAACCTATTAAGACGTTTTGCCAGAAGACGTTCAAAAACTTTAGATAATATGGGAGTTATGGAAATTGGGCGGTAATCAGTGGGACTTGAGCTACCACAAACCCATTTACATAGAGGAGTAACATTACCAATTCTCCAACAAGTGATAAAAGCTCCTCTTCTTGCTAACTTGCGCAAAATAACAGATAACTTTGGAGCTAAGAAATTTGCTGTCTTTATAAAAAACAAAGGAAAAATACCATTTGGGTCTACACCACCATAAGCATCAAGGTCCATCAACAGAGCTTCAATCTCACGAGATCGAAAAGCTAAACTAGTTAGTTTAGCCTCAGGAAAACAGGAATGAGGAAGTTCAAGTTTTTCATTATTCAGCCAAAAGGGTTGCCTTTTCCTTTGGACAGTGAGTGACTGAGCCATCAGGTTTAAGTAAAGGAGGAACTGTTGCATCTACACCAAAGAGTGCAGATTTAAGGGTAGACCACCATTTATGTTCCTGAGTTGTACCAGAAAGGGTTTCTTTTATGGTTAAATTGTACTCCTTTTCAGTTGAGGCATAAACTCTCTGAGCAAAAGCTCGAAGCTGAGTGTAGTTGTTCCAGGTCAAGTCTGATCTGTTACCCTTCCAAAGGGGATAGGCCTCCTGCTTCTCCAAATAAGCACGTCTACAATCATCATTTAACCACGGTTTGTCTTTCACTCGGTACCTTAGCACACGAGAAGGGATACGCCTATCGATTATGTTGACTAGATTCTCATTCAAAGGGACAACAGAATCTACACTATTATATAATTGTGACCAATTCAAGCACAAAAGATCATGAAAAATCCCATTCCAGTCTGCTTGGGATTTCATATAAATTTTACAAGAATATGATATATCAGGGACAGGCTGCTCAGTCTTCACTAATAATGAAATAAAGGCATGATCAGATGTCCCGACTGGAGAACCAACCTTACTAGTTATAACGCTAGGGGAGTCAGTGTATACGAGGTCCAAGCAATTACCAGACCTGTGAGTAGCTTCATTTATGATTTGCTCACAGCCTGATTCCGAGGCAAAGTCTAAAGCTCTTAAGCCATGGCGATCGGTAGGAGAGATAGAACTTAACCACTCCCTATGGTGAGCATTAAAATCACCAACAGACACAAAAGAAGCCTTTCTATCATCTTCTTGTATCTTAGCCATAATGGTAAGAAGACAATCGAAGATAGAATCATCCATGTCTGGATTCTGGTAGATCGAACACAAATAAAAGTTGTTATGCCTGCC
>NC_090758.1:63257645-63265145 GCF_036898095.1 Palaemon carinicauda | reverse complement strand
AATAAATTCCTTCCGCTTCGTATCCAGTTTCTCTTGACTCCCCATATTAACTTCTGGTCATATTAAAAGGAAAACATTATGATATTGGACTTCTTCTTCTGGGGTCGGGGAAGGGGAGGCCCCCCTTTAATAGGGGTTACGAAGACCTCCCCGGAAGATATTATGTCTTGAGGAATGTGGTGACCATAGAGGGGAGATAGATGGAAAGGTAAGTATATATATAAATAGGAATGTAGATAAAAATATATATATACATATATATATATATATATATATATATATATATATATATATATATATATATATATATATATATATATATATATACACATACATACATACATACATACATACATACATACATACATACATACATATATAGATAGATCAACTGAAAAAGTGAATGGAAAAAAGCAGTTGGAATTATGTAAAGATAAGGAAATGTCGAAATATATATCATACTTTCTTCATTTACTGCAACTGCATCAATTATAAAATTTTTCTATAATATGGTATATATTTTCCTCTCCAAGCAAAATACAGCAGATATTTACATCGAGACAAGAGTTACCAGTGAATGCTTTTTAGACGTGATTTAGGAAAAGAGATACTTCGTGAGATGGGGTGAGATCAGATGGAGGAAGACCATTAAGAGGATGAGTGTGTGAGATTTACTCTGCCCATTATTATGTTGGCTTCTCCATTAGGGCGTGGAAGGACTAGGTAATCCATGGAAATACAAACTGAGCTAAGGTTTCCCTGATGTAGGATATAAGGTAAGTATTTTTTACGAATGCTATCCTACTTAACATAATTAGGTAATTTAACTATGATGTTTTTAATTCGTTTGTTTATTTATTGAATTAATATTTACGCTTCCGTCTCGTATTATAAAAATCAAATACAGATTGTTTTGTTCTTGTTTAATTATTATGAAAAATTCTAGCCAATACAGCAGGGTCTTGGTAGCTTGTTGGTAATGTTCTCGTCTGATGATTGACAGACTGTGGTTTGAGACTTACTCGAGCTCGTTAGTTCCTTTGGTTTCTGTAACCTCACCATCCTCGTGAGCTAAGGATGTTGGTTTTGGGGATCATATAGGTCTATTTGCTGAGTCATCATCAACCATTGCCTTACCCTCCTTGGTCCTAGCTCTGGTGGAGGGGGGTCTTAGGCCATTATCATGTGTATATATGGCCATTCTCTGTGGCATTGTCCTGCTTGGTAGGGCAATGTCACTTTTATTAGCCCCTGCCATTCAGGAGCGGCACTTAAAACTTTTAACATAAATTACTGAAAATATTTAATAAGCTTCAATAAGTGTTTATACTTGCTGCATTTATGATTATGACAGATTTACCTTACCTTAAGAATTACAGGTTTCACCTTCCATGAGGGTAAATAAAGAGTCGTTTTTTAAATAATATTTTCTTTCAATTCACCAAAAAATAAATCTATAAGATAATTATGAAGTGTTGCTCATTATTGAATCCTTTGAGATAAATACGAAAAGAGTTTGTTGTTTTGGTTGACGATATATTTTTTCATCTCATTTTTCCTATTAATCTTCTAAGTAAGATAGATTCTGTTGCTTCTGCTTTCATAAATTTAGTGATGCCTTCTGTCTGCAACAAAGAGCTAATGAGCATTGTGTATTTTCTGATGATTGCAATTGATTGCAAGAACTGGTTGATACACACGGCTTCGTCTGTGGCTTTGTAATATTCATCCCAGTCTCTTCTACCTTTTTCTGTTTCTTCATTTATTTTGTATTTACAATATATTGTCATCCTGTTTGGTTTTGCTAACTTATATGATGGAGATATAGATTAATTAGAGTATTATTTTTATTCAATTATATTCATATATAAGGAGTTTGCTCACCACTCCTTAGCTAGATTTTGCCTGACGATGAGAGGATACACTTGTCCCCTCTCTTATCGCGTAGCAGCCAGACTTTATTGCACCGACCTTGACTAATTTACTTTTAGTAAAATTGCAGATTTTTTCAATCCATTACCGATGAAGGAAATGGCTCAGTTATTAACAGAAAATAGTTGTATCAGCAGAAGCAGTTTCACCATATATTAGGTCAAATCTTTATTAAAACTATAGACTCTGTTTGTTTGTTCTACTGTATGTCCACTAAATCTAATTCTTATATCTTTATCCATGTTGAGGTTTTTTCAACTTCTTTCATGTCCCATGATCTGGTCATTGAACTGAAAAATCCTCTTCCCTTCCGAGTCATCGACTGGAAAACTTATGAAAGCTTTGCATGAATTGCTCTAATTTCATGAATGTTTAACATTGAAAATTCCTCATCAAATTTTATAGCAGAAATTGGGAGTGAGAAGGACCCTATGCTCACATTACATTGGAGTTCCGTGACTCTTTCCGAATAGGCTCAAAAATTGACCTGGTATTCCAAATAAAAATTTATTACATCATTGCGTAAGTTCTAGTCTTATGGCATGTATTATTAAGGCCTCTTTTAACATAAAAAATCCTCTGCATAATACAGTACGG
Source organism: Palaemon carinicauda (assembly GCF_036898095.1). Taxonomy (NCBI): domain Eukaryota; kingdom Metazoa; phylum Arthropoda; class Malacostraca; order Decapoda; family Palaemonidae; genus Palaemon; species Palaemon carinicauda. The sequence continues at coordinate 63,262,616 of NC_090758.1, read as the reverse complement.
GCTATTGAAATCCATTATAAACAAAGACAATCCGGTATGTTATTCTGACATACTTCTCACAATTTATCATCAAAAAATCAGATAGTCTGGGAGTAAAACCCTTAAGAACAATAAGCTATGACCTTTGTTTGGTTCTTAACATAAATGACTTATTTTCTTAGATAAGTAACAGAACAAAAGAATAGTATATCTTTGCTATGATTATATGGTAGATTTGATTCAAGAAAAGATAACGATATCAAAGGTCAATGAACTGCGTGTCAATGTGCATTTTTATGGCTTCTATCTCATCCATTTTTACACCATTCAATTCAAGACGCCATTGCTCCCTCTCCCCTTATCTTATTACATTGTCTCTCTCTCTCTCTCTCTCTCTCTCTCTCTCTCTCTCTCTCTCTCTCTCTCTCTCTCTCTCTCTCTCTGGTGTCAGGAATCCAGAAAACTTTAAATCAATCTCTCTCTCTCTCTCTCTCTCTCTCTCTCTCTCTCTCTCTCTCTCTCTCTCTCTCTCTCTCTCTCTCTCTCAAGACAGGGAATATTTTTATTCGTTTAATCTACTAAATACATTCTTCACATACCAGAAATTTGTAGAATGTTATCGGTTCATGTTTGCAAGGCCCTGCCGGCTTCTCTTGTGGCTTGCCTCACACAAGTATACATAACTATGAAGGCTAGCAAAGCATGGTGGAGTTTATGGAGATGCAGACAAGCTGCATGTGAACCTTTCGTGGAGGTATAAAAGGTCTAAGTCATTTGGCAGCTTTATGTCGATTCTGAGATATGGGTTCAAATCCTAGAGCAGATAGGATTAGTTTACAGAGAATTAATTTGCAAGTCCTGTGGTGTTCTTTTAACAAGGACGGCGTCATCAGCATACTCTAGGTATGTGTGTGTCTGTGTGCATGTATGCATATATATATATATATAATATATATATATATATATATATATATATACATATGTATATTATATATATATATATATATATATATATATATATATATATATATATATATATATATATATATTTTATAATCCTAAAACATATCCTACAATCTCAATTCTTTGGTGTGCGTAATTCTGGAGAAATGACCAAACTAGAACCGAAATCCTTTCCTATTTCATCCGTTCAATTAAAAGAAATAAAAAGAAGAAATGAGTCTCAGGAGGATTCATTGCTTTCCAAAAGGCCATTACCTTCGAGCAATTGCAAGAACAAATTACCATCTCAACGAGCTTTCATTTTTCAAGAAGGATTTTAAAGTGTTTGCTTGATGAAGCTGTGCTTTTTTTTCTCACGGGGGCTTCATGCTAATTAACACAACAAACCCACATACCCTAAAAACTTAGATAAAGGTTAAATGAATAAATGCAATTGAAAATTAGATTGAAAATGCATATTGGATTTTTTTTTAGATTGAAATATTAAAAAGACAATGGTTAATCAATAAATGCAATTGAAAAAAGATGAGATTAAAAATGCAGAACGAAATTTTGTTATATTAAAAAGATAAAGTTGAATTAAATTGAGTGAAAAGAAGGGATTTTTTAAACTCCTGGTAAGAATAATATTTAAAATATTTATAACTGAATAAAATAACAGACATTATAGCGAGAGGATATCTAAAGAATACACAACCATATTCTATTATGAGGATGAAAAGTTTACAGAATCGATATCATCCTGACTTTACATTTTATATGAATTTTTTTAGAAATTGATTACCTGATTAAAATAAATAGTTCAGTGATAAAAACGAGGCACAATTCTTGTGAGATTATTCAATAGTCATACGATATGTGAAGGTGTAATGCTTAGTTTGATAAATATGTATAGACTTTAAATATCCCTTAAATAACAGGCAAGTTGTTCGCATGATTTGCAAACCTTCGAATGTCATCATATCTTTAAATAAAGAACACATTGCACCGTTCATTATTCAATTGTTTTCCGCAAACTGTTGTTTCTGCATTTGGTTCAAACAACCATCTTCATAAAAGGTTGTAGAGTAGTTTACGTTAAGGAAAAGTAGTTCCATTGGTGCCCTCAGACGATGAATATCAAGCCAACAACACCCTTAAGAACACCGATAGTATTAGTTCTTGTTACTACCAATAGATGGCATCACAATGCACTTTTTATACTTTGTGAGATTCCAATTCCAAAGCCGGGGGAGGAATTATAAATTTCAAGATTTTCCCATCAATTTATCAGTATATAAATGTAATATTAACTTGAGAACTAGCCAAAGTAGTTATTATGCATAGCATTACTTGTGGTTACAGAACGTCGATGGTTGAGAGAAAGATAAAGAGGATATTGGATACGAGGGTCTCGAACTGACGATCCCCGTATTGTAAGTCAAGGAAGTTTAAATTAGGAACAGAAATGGATTTTGTCTGTTCTTGACTTGAGAACCTAGAGACTCACCACTCAATCTTATGATCAGTAACCACATCTGTTCACTTAAGGTCGACCAGGGAGGACCAGGCAATAGCTGCTGATGACTCTGGACAATATACTATTACGCAGGTAATTGGAAAACTGCCAGACTGTGCCAGGGTCTCGAACTCACGACCCTCGTAGTGTGAGTCAAGGATCTGTGTAATGTGGCTACCGTAGAGTGAATGTGACAAAGATACATCCCTTGCTAGATAGAAGATACTAACAATTTAATATTGATGACATTTATGAAAAAAGTGTAGTGATTTTTTTTTCTTTATTCCCAGCTGTTTATTACAGCTGCTTCGGAGTAGAAAAACAAGTTGCAAATGGAAAATGATGGAATAGAAAAAAGGTTCAAATACATGTTTTCTTTAAATATCAGGAGTGAGTAAGACAACATCAGTTCCTTCTCTGATGGATTTTTTCTTAAAAAAAATAACCAAGTCCTTCGTACCTTTTGTTTCCGGATTCATGATAACATCTGGATGGTTGATTGTCCAAAAAGGATGCAGCTATCGTGAAGTTTTGATTAATTTTTGAAATGCATTGAAAGATTCTTAACATGAAATTTGGATATATGTACTTCAATTTTCAAAATGGATCAAATTACACAGTTCCATATTGTGTATTTAAATTTTTTTTTTCAAATAATTTCTGATTTATAAGAAATATTACACATAAATAGTTCATAACCTACTCACTTGATGACATTGTCATCAGCTCAACATTGAATATAAAAAGGCAAAGTGGAGACAAATTACTAAATCCTTCATATTTTCTATTTGCACATTCAAAATGGCAGCTTGATTGATGATTTTCTTAAATGATTGCCTTTATCCTGAAGTTATGAATAGTTTTTAAGATGTATTTGAAGATTCCTGAGATGAAATTTAAATGTATACACTTTCATTTTCTAATTAGAGTAAATTAAACATTTGACATTTGCACAAGTAAAATATAGAATGAAGGAGCATCACTGATTAAAAAAAAAAAATGTAATTTGAACTATTTCATAGAAAAACTCTTCAGATGAGATGATGGATCATTACAAGAAATATTTTAATCTGGATAATAGGACGTCGAAATGGCCTCTTTCATCTCTTCTGGTATATCGAAACAGGACAATAGGGAAGGATCCATTTAGGTAATAATCACCAATTTTAGTTAGGGTCCTTTTAAGGAACATCTATACAGAGCAAAGACTCCTTCTCTCTCAGGGTCTATTTCTCCTTTAATGTTTGTTTACGACAAATAACTATCAGGGGATCAAGTGGGTTCTCTATTGATACCATCAAGCCTCCCTTCTTAAAATGTTTGTCAACAAATATGCTTAGTTAGAATTTTCGTAGAGTTCTAATTATCTTCTCGTTAATTATAACTTCAAGTAATGACTTGGATTTTTTGTTGTGTTTATTTAAAAAAAAAATGGAATTAATTAACAAACTTAATTTATAACATCGAATAATATATTGCAGGTTAGATAGTTCAAAACCTTCTCACTATATGGCATTGCAATTAGTTCAACACAATGAAAAAAGAGCCAAAACACCGAAGCATTTTGTTGATGCAAATCAATGGCAAATGAATTTTTGGACGTCAATCACAAAATCCATTACCACAACATATCACAAAACACCAAACACAACTTCAGGGTTTTCTGACTTTTGTTTCGTGTAACTTTTGATTTTAATCTTTATTTATATTCTTTGAAAGGAAAATAATTTGTGAGTTTTAGTTCAAACAAATCATAAACATCCCTTATGAACTCTCTCTCTCTCTCTCTCTCTCTCTCTCTCTCTCTCTCTCTCTCTCTCTCTCTCTCTCTCTCTCTCTCTCTCTCTCTCTTTTCCCAGATATCATTAAAGAATTTCTTGATGGGAAAAGATTTCCAAAGCATTTAATACTCGTAAACAAACCATAATTTTCGTCAATGACAATGAAATTCTAATAAAAATTCATTCAATATAGAAATGTTTTTTATGATAAAACGAAGAAAAAAAGAAACCTAAGTAAAAAAAGATATTCCGATTAAATGTTTTTTCTATATATGAAATATAAGATTCCCTTTTCAGGCCCCGTCTTCAAGTGAAGATTTATTGGCCATGTGTTGTGACAGAGAACCAGGAATAAACGGGGACTGGTTTTCAATGAGAAACTCTTCACTGCATAACAGTATCTATTTTATTTTTAAAAACATTGTACACTAAAGATCAAAGTTTGGGTTAAACGAATCTCGGTTCGACCATAAGGGGATTAAATTCATATATGATCGAAACTCCTTTTTTTCTGATTTGGATTTTTTATGTGGTTGGAGGCAGACTTGCTCTCTATTTTTGTTTTGAAGGATAAGAGGAGTTTCAGAATTAGATGGTGAGAAAATTTTGTAGTTTTTTGAGGACTGAAGAGTTTTTTAGACTTCAAGAATAAAAGATAAAAGTAAAGGTTTATATTTTTCATTCTAAACGATTCCTTACTTTGCCGGATTAGACTGACTTTAATTAGAGGAAAAATAACAGATTATATTT
>NC_090758.1:63225145-63237645 GCF_036898095.1 Palaemon carinicauda | reverse complement strand
TTATGTATAAATGTAGGCTCTTGGTAAATTTTTGAGTGATTAATAGGATTAATCTTTGATACAAAAGCCGTAGCCTACCGGAGGCGTCATGGACGCTGTCGCTCGCTAGGTATAAGTTTAGTTAGTCAGAGCGACATTCCCGGTTGTTTTGCTTTAATAAATTTTAGCTATCTAGCATTACATAGGATTTCCTTTCGTGCTTAGTATTATTTTGGCGAAGTATTCGCCATTCTGGCCTACGCTAGGCCATGTAGCCTAGTCGTTTGGTCCTAGTACTTTATGCATGATTTTGGTTTTTCCGAGGGTAATAAAAATTTTATTGAAGCTTTAGGCTATGTTTTATACATTTAAGATTGTGTGGAATATTTCCAAGATAGTATACGAGTGAGTTTCGGTGATTTAGGTAATCGATTCTCTTAGTGCCTAGGCTAAGTTGCTTATGGAGCCATAGTATATTTTCTCATACTCCCCGGTTGCTCTCTTTTCTTCGGAGAAGGTATGCAATCCCTTTCCCTCTGTTCAAGCCTTGGGCTTATCCCTAAGTGGTTTTTTCCGAATTAATTTTCGATAAAACTATACTAGGGTGTTACTGTACCTTCCTGTTCCAGTAAGTCTGGTTCAAAGAGGGACAGAACAACAGAGTTTTTTAGTCTGAGTCTATGTTTGTCTGGCTTGGGGTAGAGTCTGGCCTGACACAGACAAAGGTGGCTTAGCCTCCTTAGGTCACTACCGAAGGTTTCTATGGATATGATTCCTTCTTTTGTGATCTACCAGACTAGTCCTTGTTGCCGTCCTCGGGGGAGGATAAGTTTCTTTCCCTGGGAGTAGCAACACCTTCCTTGCTTTGGTGCACTGGGAGCTGGCAAGTATTGCTGGCCTCCCCCCTTAGATCTCCCTTAGGCTAAGATAAGTTTCTTGGCTGCGGGTGATCCGTCACTAAAGCAAGGTTGGTAGGACCATCTTGTCCCTTCCCCCTCTATCTCCGTAATGGCCTAGCCATTACAGTACTGTATGTCGTTCTACATCTGGACCTAGTATAGGTTAGGATGTGGAATTGACTCAGCCCCTTGCCGGCGGGCAGAGCTGCCGGCCGGCAAGGGTCTTATATTTTGAGTGCTGCCCGGACCTCCCTTGGTCCCTCATCCATGCCTGCCTGTAGAGCCAGACGGCATTGGTCAGGAAGCCTGAATTAGATTCTCCCCTTCCTTATATGCACTCTTTCGGATTGCCGGGCTTGGAGGTAGTGTACACTCTTATCCCGGCATCCATTCTATTTTTCTTCTAGTGCTGTACCCGACCTGGCTGCCGGCCTATGAGGCCGGCAGCCGGGCAGGTGTAGTCCTCTGGTTCTTTTGCTGCCGGCTGGCATCGGTCCTGTACCTTTGCCGGCCGGCTAATGTCAGCCCTTGTCTGCCGGTCACCAAGAGTGTGGCCGGCAGCTGGGTACTACCTTGTGTAGTTGCCGGCCGGCAGCCATTGCCGGCCGACATTGGCTGTTGCCGGCCGGCAGTTGCTGCCGGCCGGCACATGCATTTGAACCAGAGTTCTGCCGCCTTATAGCTGTTAAGTAGTATACTTTAAAGCTAGTTATGGGGTGTGCCGGCGGCATGTATCCTCCTATACCATACTAGTATTCTTCAGTATAACATATACAGTAAGAAGAAAACTTTGGTATGGGTTTTGGTACAGCACTGTGTGTTCTAACACTTTTGTGTTTTCTTGCACATTCCTTTGCTGTTGCCCTACAGATAGGAAAGTGAGTTCTTTCCTGTCTATTATCCAGGATTTTAAAATCATTGCTTAGGTGTGAGCTTCACCTGTTTCCTCTGGAAACCTTGCATTGGTTACTCTAGAAGAGATTAACCATTTGATTTTATTATCTGGAAGGCTGCAACAATGGGTTGTGAGGGAAACATAAGTGTGTGTCTTTCCTTTATGAATTGTTATGCTATACTATGCATATCCAGTGATACATAGTTCACTTGATACTCATGGAAATTTCTTCTCTTTACAGGAGGACCCTCCGAAGTGCGGAAATGTTTTCTGCTACGTCCGCAGCAAGTACCTCTGCGGACATGAGTTTTGTAGGAGACACGCAGCATGCGCTGTCTCCAAGGATGATCTCCAGTATTGGGACCCTCAGGTATGTACTGTGTGCACTAATCTGATTACTGAGGCTTTTGATTCCCCTAGGACGGCGGAATCAAGGGATATAGCAAGGGAGAAGCTTCGTACCTGGGTAAGGGGCTTCCAAAAGAACACCTCTGGCCCTTATCTTCCAAGTGAGAAGATGAGGGCGTATCTTTTCCCTAAGGCATCAGCTGATGCAGTGATTCCCCAGCCTCAAGAGGAGATCCCCCAAGGTCAGATCCAGGTGGATGCTGAAGTCGCGGTCGCGATGCAAGACATCCAGTTAGATGACAGGATGTCTGACGTGGACGAGCGTTTGGAAGAAGACCTCCTGGCAGAAGGTCAGGATGAAGTTCAAGCCCCGGACGTCGTAGAGGAAGAGGTCGACGAAGTGTCGGCTACTCCGGTTTAGATTCCGGAGCCTATTCCCTCAACATCGGCCGGTCTCCCAGTAGAGTTGGGACAGGCCCTCTCTTCGATTGTTGGAATGATCCAACAAATGCAGAAGGAGAATCAGGAAAAGGCGGCTGCTATGGAACTGCGGATGCAGTGCCTTGCAGAATCACATGGGCCCCGGAAAAGGCTCAATGTGAAAGACCTTCCCTTGTGCTCAGATGCTAACCCATGGAGGTATGCTGAGCACATGCCGATGACGACTGGAAAGATCATCATCTCGGATAAGCTGGGTTCAGTTCCCCTAGAGGAGGTGGAATTCTGGCCCAGCAAGGCATCATATCCGGACTGCTATGTCCGGCTGAGAAAAGAACCAGCTTCAAGGGAGGAGACAGAGCCGAAGGAGGTCATAATCATGGACCACGCTAAGGCTCAAGCTCTACTTTCATCCTCGATGAAGGAGAGGTGCTTCTCTAACTCGAAGGTAGCTGCATTGAGCAAGAAGCTCCCTTCCTTTGTGTCCTCTCCTGCTAGAGCCTTCCCCTTTTTACAGAAAGGGTTTGCGGCTGTCCTAAAGGCAGTCGAGGCCGGCAAGCCTTGCCCCTCCCTAGAGGAGTGTAAACCCTTGTCGCTGGCCCTGCCTATGGACAACAAAGACTGGAAGGACGTCCATATGACGGTCTCAGTGGGAAAGTTGGAGGCTGATATTGCTGGACGGCAATTCGGCGAGGACCTCCCAAAGCTGTCTGACTTTCTTTTACGAAGAGAGTTCGAGACAAAATAAAGAATGGCTGCCTCAATGTCTCTTCAGACTACTCTTGAGACGATGGCAAGTGACCCCAAGGTCCATGAAATGTTCATGGTGGTGGCTAAGACTCACCTAGCCACAGTGACGAAGGACCTTTATGGCTTCGTCAAGGCGAGGAGAGCTTGTAAGGAGTTCGTGTTCACCGGGGCTACGGTGAGGCATGAGCCAAGGAAGTTAATCTCCTCCAACATTTGGGGAAAAGACCTTTTCCCTACCGATTTGGTCAAAGAAGTTATTGATAAGGCCGCTGTGGAGAATAGAAACCTTCTCCAGAAGTGGGGCCTGGCTATCAAAAGAAAGTCTTCCCCGGATGAGGGTCCTCAGCCAAAGAGGAAGAATATGAGGACTAGGCTACCGTCTCGGCCAGCCAAGCCTCTTAGACAGCAACAGCAACTGCAATTGCCATTGCCTCCAGTGCCCCAGATGGTGGCACAAACCCAGACCACTTTTCAGTGGGTACCCCAGGCTGTGCCGGGTCAGTCCACGGCATTCACCCCAACGTTCGAAGGACAGTCTTCTTCCTTTCGAGCAAAGCCTAGAGGAGCAGCCAGAGGCTCGTCTAGGCGCCCGTCAAGGGGAAGGGGATTCAGGGGTGGTCGTGGTCAGGGAGGCAAGACCTCAGGACGGCAGTCCAAGTGAAATGATACCGGTAGGAGGGAGACTGATGAAATTTTGGGATCGTTGGACCTTCGATCCCTGGGCCCACAGCCTACTCAAGAATGGACTGGGCTGGAGCTGGTACAGCACTCCACCCCCGTGCCTTCGGTTTTTCAAACACTCCACCCCCGTTCTGGAGGAGTACGTTCAAGAACTGTTGGAGAAAAAGGTGATCCAAAAGGTGAAGTCCATCAAATTCCAAGGGAGGCTGTTTTGTGTTCCCAAGAAAGACTCGGAAAAGCTCAGAGTCATTCTGGACTTGTCGCCACTCAACAAGTTCATAGTGAATTGCAAATTCAAAATGCTAACACTGCAACACATAAGGACCTTACTGCCCAAGAGGGCTTACTCAGTCTCTATAGACTTGTCAGACGCCTATTGGCACATTCCAATCAGCCTTCGACTCTCCCCCTACCTAGGGTTCAGGCTACAACGGAGACTATACGCCTTCAGAGCCATGCCATTCGGGCTAAACATAGCCCCAAGGATTTTCACGAAGCTGGCGAGCGCAGCTCTCAAACAATTATGCCTAAAGGGAATTCAGGTAGTAGCCTACCTGTACGACTGGCTGGTGTGGGCAGCATCCGAGACAGAATGCTTGCAAGCTTCCAGTCAGGTGATCCAGTTCCTAGAGTACCTAGGCTTCAAGATCAACAGAAAAAAGTCTCGACTTTCTCCATCTCAAAAGTTCCAGTGGCTGGGAATCCACTGGGACCTTTTGTCACACTGTTTCTCCATCCCGGCAAAGAAAAGGAAGGAGATAGCGGGTTCTGTCAAGAGACTTCTAGATTCCAAAAGGATATCAAGACGCGAATAGGAGAGGGTACTAGGCTCTCTCCAGTTTGCTTCGGTGACAGACCCAGTACTAAGAGCACAGCTAAAGGATGCAACCGGAGTTTGGAGAAGGTATGCATCAAACGCGCGAAGAGATCTGAGAAGACCAGTGCCACCTCGGCTGCGTACTCTTCTCAGGCCTTGGTCCCAAGCCAGACATCTAAAGAAGTCGGTTCTTCTTCAGCCACCTCCCCCGTTGATGACGATTCACTCAGACGCCTCAAAGGAGGGATGGGGAGGTCACTCTCATCGGAAAAAAGTCCAGGGGACTTGGTCCAAGCTATTCAGGACCTTTCACATAAACTTTCTAGAAGCTATGGCAGTGCTCCTTACCTTAAAGAAAGTCTCCCTCCGTCACTCGATCCACATAAGATTGGTGATGGACAGCGAGGTGGTTGTGAGATGCTTGAATCGACAAGGGTCGAGGTCACCACCTCTCAACCAGGTGATGTTGGCCATTTTCTGATTGGCGGAAAAGAAGAAGTGGTACCTGTCGGCAGTTCACCTTCAAGGAGTCCGCAACGTGACAGCGGACACTCTATCCAGGTTCACACCGATAGAGTCGGAATGGTCCTTAGACGCAGGATCATTCTCCTTCATTCTGAATCAAGTCCCAGAACTGCAGATAGACCTCTTTGCGACGAAAGACAACAAGAAGTTGCCCCTGTACGTGTCCCCGTACGAGGACCCCTTAGCGGAAGCAGTGGACACGATGTCCCTCGACTGGAACAGATGGTCCAGGATTTATCTGTTCCCCCCTCACAACCTTCTGTTGAGGGTCCTCAACAAACTGAGATCCTTCAAGGGGGTAGCGGCAATAGTGGTCCACAAGTGGCCGAACAGCATGTGGTTCCCCTTGGTGTTGGAACTACAGCTGAAGTTTGTGCCCCTACCACATCCAGTTCTGACCCAGCGAGTCCAGAAGTCGACTGTCTGCACTTCATTACAGAAAACCCGAACCCTGCAGCTCATGATTTTCTCTCCCTTGCGGTGAGAAAGCGTTTCGGGATTTCGAAAGCCAGCATAGACTTCCTAGAGGAATATAAGTGCAAATCGACTAGAAGGCAATATGAGTCATCTTGGAGAAAATGGGTGGCCTTTGTAAAGGTGAAGAATCCGCAGTAGATCTCGACAGACTTCTGCTTATCTTTCTTCATCCACCTCCATGGTCAAGGGTTGGCAGCTAACACGATTTCAGTGTGTAAGTCTGCTTTGATGAGACCCATTTTATATGCCTTCCAGATCGACCTAGGTAACGAGATCTTTAATACATTTCCGAAAGCCTGCGCTAGGCTCAGACCTTCAGCACCTCCAAAGCCCATTTCATGGTCTTTAGACAAAGTTCTTCATTTCGCCTCCCTGTTGAGCAATGAAGAATGTGCGTTAAAGGATTTGACACAAAAAGTTATTTTCCTATTTGCACTCGCGTCTGGGGCCAGGGTTAGTGAAATCGCAGCCCTCTCGAGAGAGGCAGGTAGTGTTCAGTTCCTGGATGGGGGGGAACTGAACCTGTTTCCGGATCCTACGTTTCTCGCCAAGAATGAGTTACCCACCAACAGGTGGGGTCCCTGGAGAATCTGCCCGCTGAAAGAAGATGCATCTCTATTTCCAGTAGAATGCCTAAAGGTCTATCTTCGTAGAACTTCAGACTTCAAGGGTGGTCAACTATTCAGGGGAGAAACATCAGGCTCAAATTTATCTCTGAATCAACTCAGAGCGAAAATCACATATTTTATTTGCAGAGCGGATCCTGACAGTACACCCGCAGGTCACGATCCGAGGAAAGTTTGTCCAATACAAGTATTGTGCGGATTACTGGTCAATATTTCATATTGACGCAGTGGTTCTTTACAAACTATGCTTTACTTAATATAGGGCGAGACCACTATATTAGCTTGCTTGGTATTCATACATAGGTATATGTACTCTTCGAGACTTTTCCAGAGTCTAGTAGGACTCTTCCCTGTAGGGGGCAGGAAGCTCTAACATAGTTTATAGTTAGTTGAAAAGATGTATAACGGTGACATCTTAGGTCTCTAGGTCTATTCGACCGGGAAAAATTACCTCCGGGGAGTACGGCACGTTCTGAGAATCCACAGATACAGTAATGCTCTGGTATACTTCCATCAGGACGACATGGCTTGAGCCCAAAAAAACGGATTTTGAGCGAAGCGAAAAATCTATTTTTGGGTGAGATGGCCATGTTGTCCTGATGGACCCGCCCTTGCCTTTCTAAGAAAGGGCTGTAGGACCCCTCCCTACATACAGTATCTGTAGCACCTCGTGTACGCTACAAGGAATACAGATGGCGCCAGGATTGGCGCCAGGCACGCATACGAATCGAGAGATAGGGAGCCTTGGGAGCGGCTCCCCCTTTTTCTTTCCCGAATTCGTATCTTGCCAATCGCCCCCTGCGAGACGAAATCTCTGTTCAGGATGCAGATTGCCATGTGGCGTGTCAAGAATACGTCCTCTGATATGTCGCGATATCCCTTTCAGGAGGGATATTCGCTCCAGGAGTTAGAATTCTGGTACCTTAAGGTAAATTCTCTGGGAGTATCGCCGTAGTTGTAATATACCCTAGGAAGCTACCCTATAGGAACTTCCATCAGGACGACATGGCCATCTCACCCAAAAATAGATTTTTCGCTTCGCTCAAAATCCGTTTTATATATATATATATATATATATATATATATATATATATATATATATATATATATATATATATATATATATATATATATATATATATATATATATATATGTGTGTGTGTGTATATATATATATATATATATATATATATATATATATATATATATATATATATATATATATATATATATATATATATATATATATATATATATATATATATATATATATATATATATATATATATATATATATATATATCAGATAGAAAATAGTATACTTCTGTGATGTAATTCATCAAGGGTATTCCCATAATCCTTATTCATCCCTAATTCATAAACACCAAATAACTATATCATTCACATTCATTCCTCCATTCATGATGAGGAAAACAGATTTTACACATTCGCCTAAACACTGTTTTTTTTTGTGGAAACAAAAATGAAAATGACAATAGAGATTTTTTTACGTCCTCTTGATGAGAGAGTAATTTCACGCATTAATTTTGAGATTTAAAAGGGAAAAAATATGAATAGTAGTTTCTATGTATATTGAGAGAATATTTTATAGAACTATGCTTGTATACATGTATGTATGTATACTGACATACATAATGTACCTGCAGACTTTATATTTAGAATAAATAAAGGATAATTTTGTTTATACTGTAGATTTTACCTCTCTCTCTCTCTCTCTCTCTCTCTCTCTCTCTCTCTCTCTCTCTCTCTCTCTCTCTCTCTCTCTCTCTCTCTCTCTCTCTGCAAAATATATAATAAATTATTTCTTCCTGAATCTACCCTATCTTTTTTCATTGAGAAAAATTCGTCTGTTTTGATAAGAATATCCATTGAAATTAATTTGTCCGATAATATCTTTTTCTATGTAGCATAATTTTGTTCTACTTTTAATCTAATTTTTATCAAAATATTCAGAGGGAAAATTCGAAACCTAATAAAAAAGTTAATGAATACTTTTTTTTTGAAAAGAATAAATGAAATTCTCAAATGAATGTATAATTAGAATCAAGGATCAGAATTAGGTTCATATCAAAGTGTAATACTTGGTGTAACAGTTTTAATAGCCGTTTTCAATAGTAGGAGAGCGTTGTTGATTGTTACTCGACTATGGAGTTTCACAATTGGTGAGGAGGTGCAAAAGGCTTGTAATCTTGAGAGATAAGAAACTCCCAATATAACTTGTTTAAAGTCTTTAGATTTCTTTCAGTATAAATCATCTGAGGACAAGACAGAGTAAAGTATATGAAGTGAAAATTGGTAGAGACAGGATAAGGCCAAGTCTAAATTGCCTCAGTTTGCTGTCCAACCGAGTTGGTTTGAACAAAAAAGTGACTCACTTGTTGGGGGAATTGAAATTCTGGGAAGAGCTGTGGAAAATAAAATGCATTTGGAACTGTGATCTCGTGAATACTTCTTTCTGTTTACGCAGCCAAGACACAATTATTTGTATTTGGAACTAGAAACAGTTTTTTTTTTTTTTTTTTTTTTTAAGTAGATTTTTTATAACAATATATTTTCTATGACAATACGCACAATTAAACACACTTCATATTTGGAACCGAAAAGATAAGAACGGAAAATTTTTTTTCAAATCGGTATTTCATTCCAGGAGACTGGGAGGATATGACTAAGACCTTTATCCTGCAGGTGGCTAGAAACGACCAATGATGATGATGATAATGATGATGATGATATCAATATAATTTTTATTGCCATCTTGTTTATATTATCCCTCATCATATTATCATCATTAAAATTTATTCATAACAATAATAAGTAAAACTGAAATGAGTTGATCTATGAAAATAGAATCTTAAAAGGAAAATTCTGTAGAGACTCACTTGAACTACAATAGGTAGATCAGTAGTTTCTTTTTTTAATCAAATACAAGTGGAAGAATTACATCTCTCTCTCTCTCTCTCTCTCTCTCTCTCTCTCTCTCTCTCTCTCTCTCTCTCTCTCTCTCGCTTTTCATAAAACATCAGGAGAGGCTTCTTCGGAAAGATGAAGAATTGTTGACCCAAACAACTCTTGGTGAACAAACCCTCTTCTTGTGATTGAACTTAACAAAGGTAATTTCATTTTATTAGATGCATGTTCTGAAAAGTAAATATCAGGAAAGGTTGAGAATGACATATGACGAAGTGAAAGTAAGAGAAACTGGCAATTTAGAGGAGTGGAAGTTAGTAAAAGAAAATTTTGTTGGGATTGCAAGTGATGTGTCTGGCAAGAAGGTTGTTGGAGGCAGCATGAAGAAGGGCAGTAAATGGTGGAATGAAGGAGTGAAGGTAAAAGTGGAAGAGAAAAAGAGGGCTTTTGAAGAATGGCTGCAGAGTAATAGTGTAAAGAAGTGTGAAAAATATAAAGAGAAAAATGTGGAAGTAAAGCGCAACCTGAGGTGGGGTCAAGAATTGGGTCATTCATATGAAAAGAATAAGAAGAAGTTTTGGAAAGAAGTGAAGAGAGTAAGGAAGGCTGGCTCAAGAATTGAAGAGACAGGGAAAGATGGAAATAGGAGGTTGTCAAACGGATAGGAGGCAAGGAAAAGATGGGCGGAACATTTTGAAAGTTTACTGAATGTTGAGGATAATAGGGAGGCAGATATAATTGCTGTTGCAGGTATTGAGAGTCAGTGATCGGAGATGAGAATGAGAGAGAGATTATAATAGATGAAGTGAGGAGAGCACTAGATGAAACGAGAGTAGGAAAAGTGTCTGGTATGGATGGTGTGAGAGCTGAGATGTTGAAAGAAGGGGGTGTGACTGTACTTGAATGGTTGGTGAGATTGTTTAATATGTGTTTTGTGTTGTCAATAGTACCAGTAGATTGGGTTTGTGCATGTATTGTACCACTATATTAGGGTAAGGGAGATGTGCATGAGTGTTGTAATTCAAGATGTATTAGTTTGTTAAGCGTAGTTGGAAAAGTGTATGGTAGAGTAATGATTAATAGGATCAAGGATAAAACAGAAAATGCAATCTTAGAAATACAGAGTGGTTTTAGAAGGGGTAGGGGTTGTATGATTCAGATTTTTACAGTAAGGCAGATATGCGAGAAATATATAGCAAAAGGTAAGGAGGTGTATGTTGCGTTTATGGATCTGGAGAAAGCGTATGATAGAGTTGATAGGGAAGCAATGTGGAATGAGATGAGGTTATATGGAGTTGGTGGAAAGTGTTTGCAAGCAGTGAAAAGTTTCTACAAAGGTAGTAAACCATGTGTTAGGATAGGAAATGAAGTGAGTGATTGGTTTCCGGTGAGAGTGGGGCTGAGACAGGGATGTGTGATGTCACCGTGGGTGTTTAACTTGTATGTTGATTGAATGGTGAGAGAGGTGAATGCTCGAGTGCTTGGACTAGGATTAAAACTGGTAGACGAGAATGACCATGAATGGGAGGTAAATCAGTTGTTGTTTCCGGATGATACTGTACTGGTTGCAGACATAGAAGAGAAGCTTGGCCGATTAGTGGCAGAATTTGGAAGAGTGTGTGAGAGAAGGAAGTTGTGAGTTAATGTGGGTAAGAGTAAGGTTATGAGATGTACGAGAAGGGAAGGTGGTGCAAGGTTGAATGTCATGTTGAATGGAGAGTTACTTGAGGAGGTGGATCAGTTTTAGTACTTGGGGTCTGTTGTTACAGCAAATGGTGAAGTGAAAGCTGATGTACGTCAGAGAGTGAATGAAGGTTGCAAAGTGTTGGGGGCAGTTATGGGAGTAGTGAAAAATAGAGGGTTGGGCATGAATGTAAAAAGAGTTCTATATGAGAAAGTGATTGTACCAACTGTGATGTATGGATCGGAGTTGTGGGGAATGAAAGTGAGGGAGAGACAGAAATTGAATGTGTTTGAGATGAAGTGTCTAAGGAGAATGGCTGGTGTATTTCAATTAGATAGGGTTAGGAACGAAGTGGTGAAAGTGAGAACGGGTGTAAGAAATGAGTTAGCAGCTAGAGTGGATATGAATGTGTTGAGGTGGTTTGGCCATGTTGAGAGAATGGAAAATGGTTGTCTGCTAAAGAAGGTGATGAATGCAAGAGTTGATGGGAGAGGTACAAGAGGAAGGCCAAGGTTTGGGTGGATGGATGGAGTGAAGAAAGCTCTGGGTGATAGGAGGATAGATGTGAGAGAGGCAAGAGAGCGTGCTAGAAATATGAATGAATGGTCAGCGATTGTGACGCAGTTCCGGTAGGCCCTGCTGCTTCCTCCGGTGCCTTAGAGGACCGTGGAGGTAGCAGCAGTAGGGGACTTAGCATTATGAAGCTTCATCTGTGGTGGATAATGTGGGAGGGTGGGCTGTGGCACCCTAGCAGTACCAGCTGAACTCGGTTGAGTCCCTTGTTAGGCTGGAGGAACGTAGAGAGTAGAGGTCCCCTTTTTTGTTTTGTTTAATGTTGTTGATGTTGGCTACCCCCCAAAATGGGGGGAAGTGCCTTGGTTTATGTATCCATGTATATATGTTCTGAATAGCAGGGAGAGAGAGAGAGAGAGAGAGAGAGAGAGAGAGAGAGAGAGAGAGAGAGAGAGAGAGAGAGAGAGAGAGAGAGAGATCAACGTACTTAAGTGATAAAAACTGAATAAAATTTCCAGTGAAACCAACGTTGAAAGATCTGACGATTTTTCATATTTTGTCACATGATAAACACTAATCTTAATTGCCGAAATAAATGTTTTCGAATTTTAATTTCTTCCTTTCCGTTTCAGTTGTTATTTCCTTTTTATTGTTAGCATTGAATATATTGATATTGAAAGATTCATGTCAATTATTTGTTATTTTTGTCTTCAATTGGATACACATTGATGATAAAACATTTGTCTTCCATAAAAGTATCGTAAATTTTTTAGTTGGTTGGTAGAGTTGTTTGTAGTTAAAATATCAATAATTTATTTTATGAAATGGGTTGTAAGTCCTTATCTATAATTCCTTTTTTGATTACGTTAGGAACATACGAACGTTGAATGATATTGCATTATTATTATTATTATTATTATTATTATTATTATTTTTATT
>NC_090758.1:63217645-63220145 GCF_036898095.1 Palaemon carinicauda | reverse complement strand
AATACTTGGAAAAAAGGCAATTTTCTCCCATATAATTAAAATGGAATATATTTGGCAATGATGTGAAAAAAGGAATATTAATTACATATTATTTTCATTCTTATTATCTACATATCAAGTTAATAGCCATTACTGAATTCTATATGGATTTTCTATCTTAATACAGCATTTGAAATTTATTTTATAACAAATACAAAAAAAAAAAAAATATTTGTTCGAATAAAGGCATTTTTGTAAAATATTTCAAATTATAGAAAAATTCAAAAAATATATGATGGATTTTAACTATAGAGAAGTAAGTATTGTGGAGTATTGATGATTTTATCAAAATTAACATTTACATGAAAATAGGTATATGAGATTGAATAAAATAAAAGTTGGAAATAATTGATGAAGTTGATTCTTTAGGAAAGTAACACATGCTTATATATAACACACATACACTCATATATATATACACACACACACACACCACACACACATATATATATATATATATATATATATATATATATATATATATATATATATAATATATATATATATATATATATATTATATATATATATATATATATATATATATATATATATTATATATATATATATATTATACATAAATATAAAGATATGTTAAATTTTCCTCAGCTATATTTTCACGAGTTTTTACTATACGAAGTTTTTGATAAAGATTAAATTGATAATCAATTGCCATTATTCGACATAACTGAGTTGGTAAAAGCAGACTGACTCCTATTCATAACAAGAGAAGAGATTTTATTGGACTGAATTTATCTGTGTGTAATTCATATATTTTTTTTTTTCATTAATGCAGATGAATTAAAAAAAAAGGAATTTCCTTCCACGATATAGATAAATATCAATAAAAAGATATATTTCACTCAAGTATAACTTGATATCCAACTACTAAGGATTATAATACCTAAAAGAGAGAAAAATATCTGGGAACGCGATATTGTAAATTTAAAAAAAAAAAAAAAAAAAAAAAAAAAATTCCGTAAAATATTATTTAATATCATAACATTTCTAAGGATAATAACACCTAAAAGAGAGAAAAAATTTCCCAGAAAAAAAACTTAAAAACGTTTATGACTCTTAGAGTCCTTCGTGTTAGAACCAAGTGAACAATGAAACTCGGGAACGTTGCTCCAGGTAAACAAACCAACTTTTTTTTCATTGACCGTCCTGATAAACTTCTCAATTCTATGTGACCTGACCTCTTGCGAAGACCCTCCAAAGACTCCCGCCATATCCACCAAGTACGGACAGCTCCGTGGCTTCTACCGGCAGGTAACTGACGACAAATTACAGGTAGCAACTTACCTGGGTATCCCATACGCCACGCCGCCCATAGGAGCCAACCGCTTCAGCCCGACGCGGGCGCTATCGCAATGGGTGGGCGTTCATGAAGCCACCCACTTCGGTCCTTCATGTCCGCAGAGATTCCCAGATCTGTCTAATGAGACAGAGGCCCTCACTAGGATGACGAAGGACAGGTACGACCGTCTGAGAAAGTACCAGCCGGCGTTGAAGAGACAGAGTGAGGATTGTCTCTACCTGAATATCTACGTCCCTCATAAAGGTCAGACTCATTTAGGTTTATTATTCAATATATTCATCAATTTCCTCAATGTATTAGTTGATTAAATACTCAACCATCTATATCTTCCATAGGGTATCATTTATTTATTTATTATCATCTCAATGGTAACCCCATTTTAAAGACTGGATCACTATTCCTCTGAGAACTAGAATAGAATCATCCTCACTGACAGGCATTTCTTCACTTTCTGATTGTAGATACCTTAACCTGGTGATAAGGTTTATTAAACGCCATGCTCAGTAAAGATGTACTAGCAGGGCCAAAATACTAGGTTGGATTGCTGTAAGTGATAATGATAAACTCTCCTCTACCACCAATCCCCTCTGGCCATCATGGTGATGAAATGGTCAAATCACAGACATGAATGAGGACATGTCTGAGGACTTTGTCCTGAAGTGGCCTAGAAACGGTTGCATTTGTTGTTGTGTCATCTCCATGGCACCTTAAATGAAAAGAATGGTAGTAGGCTGGCCAGGGCACCAATCACCCGTTGAAAAACTACCGCTAGAGAGTTATGGGTTCTTTTGACTGACCAGACAGTACTACATTGGATCATTCTCTTTGGTTACGTTTTCTTTTTCCCCTTGTCTACACACACACACACACAAACCGAATAGTCTGGCGTAAATTTTTACATATTCTCCTCTGTCCTCATACACCTGACAATATTCTTCTCCCAACGGGTTATTGCACGGTAATATTTCAGTGGCCACTTTCCTTTAGGTAAGGGAAAAGAGACTCTTTAGCTATGGTCAGCAGCTCTTCTAGGAGAAAGACACTTCAAAATCAAACCATTGTTCTCTAGACTTAGGTAGTGCCATACCTCTGTACTATGGTTTTCCATTGTCTTGGGTTAGAGTTCTCTTGCTTGAGGGTA
>NC_090758.1:63193240-63208240 GCF_036898095.1 Palaemon carinicauda | reverse complement strand
TCTCCTCCTTCCTCTTAGCTTCGCCGTCCGCCTGCCGGTCGGCCACCGGAGTGCCGGCATCCATTGCCGGCAACCTGGTTCCGCTATAACCATCCTTGTCCCAGTCACCAATCCGGCATCCTCCGACTGCCGGAGCCGCCGCTCCTCTGCCGGCGTGCCGCCGTTGTGCCGGCGGCCGCCACCCTGGTATTACTCCTGACTTATATATTGTCTGTTCTAATGCCAGAAACTCTGCTGGAGCGGCCTCCGGCGTGCCGGAGTTCTGCCGGAACCCCCCGGAGGCGTCAAGACTACTTGCACCCCCTTCTACTAGCTATCATATGAATACTGATAGCCCTACACTGCAAACAGATGGCCTGTTTACGCTATTGGATCAGTGCCTTGGTACTGTTCTATTAGTAATCATGCTGTCTCTTTGCATTCTTCAAAATTCCAGCATGCTGCGTGTATCTTAGCGCGGCTGGTTGCCGGAAGCAGTTACCCTAAGGGACCTGTTAGCCCCCTAATTCGGGACTGAGTGCCCTCGGTCCCAAACTTATCCTTGGCATTTTCCATGGAATTCCATTGCCCTATGGACTTCTAAGAAATACTATCCTGTGCCTTCGGCCATCTCGGATTATCCAAGGATAAAGCTTGCGGTAGCCAGCTGGGCGGGATGCATGGAGTATGTTTTCTTTACTACTTCAATCTCTATGCATCACACCCTTCATTAAGTTAAAATTATTGATTAATATTAACTTAGATTAAGAGCCATTCTTATGACTCCCCCCATACTCATTTTCTCTTTCTTCCACAGGAGGAGCAGATGAAGTGTGACTTCGACTTCTGCGCTGTGAAACGCCCGCACTTCTACGGGCATACGGCTTGCAGGACTCACGCCCCTTGTGCTAACAAGAAAGGGGATTTGAAATTCTGGGACCCGCTGAACTGTACGGTCTGCCAGGCTCACATAGCTGATGGCTTCCATAACTCTCCCTCAGCGGAGATCAGGGACATTGCTCGAGAGAAGCTACGCAAATGGGTGCGTGGCTTCCAGAAGAATGCCACCGGACCGTACCTGGCCACTGAAGAATTGAGGTCACTTCTGTTCCCAAAGGCCTCCCCTGATTCTGTGGTGCCCAAGGATTTGATCCCCACTGTCCAAATTACGGTGGAACCTGATGTAGTCATGGCCCAGTCCATGCACGATTGCCGCCTAGATTCCGATGATGACGAACACATGTCGGATGTCTCGGAGGGTACGGAGAAGACCCTCATGGCCTTCCATCTCCGCCCCTACTCCTACACCGACGGAAGTGTCTATCCCGTCTACCTCCACGACCCCGGAACCCTCATCATCCACTCAGGAAATGATCCGGTTGATTAGAGCCGTCATGGACGACAGGTTAAAGGAGAATCAGGAGTTCATCAGGTCCATGATGGGATCCAAAGAACCGAAGAAGATCTCGGTTAAGGATCTCCCCGCTTGCTCACATGCCAACCCATGGAGGTATGCTGAGCATATGGTTATCGCGACCGGCAGGATCTTCGTCAGCGACAAGATCGGCACGGTCCCCCTGGAAGACGTGGAGTTCTTCCCAAACTTCGAGGCCTACCCGGACTGTTACGTCCGACTTCGCTCCGAACCTGCCTCTAAAGAAGAGACCGAACCGAAAGAAGAGATAGTGTTCGATCTCGCGAAGGCCCAGGCTATGCTAGCCAACACGTTCAAGAGTAGGGGTTTTACCTGCTCTAAGCTTCCGGCCCTGAGCAAGAAGCACCCTACCTACGTCGCACCTGAAAATGCGGTACTTCCATTCATGGAAAAGGCCTTCGCTGCGTGCCTTAAAGCTGTGGAAGAGGGGAAAGCCTGCCCTGCACTGGAGGAGTGCAGACCCTTCTCCATAGTTACTCCCCCTGACGCTCGACACTGGAAGGACATCCAGCATACTTTCGTCGTGGGAAAGCTAGATCCTGACGTCGCCGGACGTCAGTTTAATGAAGACCTCCCGAAACTTAACGATCACCTCCTTCGTCGGGAACAAGATACAAAGGAGAGGCTCGCAGCATCTATGTCCCACCAGGTCCAACTTGACATTATGGCCTGTGACACCAGAGTACCAGACCACTACATGGTACTTGCCAAATCCCACATGGCAACCCTGGTGAAGGACATGTTCCACTTCATGAAGGCTCGGAGAGCCTGTCGTGAATTCGTGTTCACAGGTGCCACTGTGAAACACGAACCCCGGAGGCTGATTTCCTCCAACATCTGGGGCAAACACCTCTTTCCTTCTGACCTTGTGAAGGAGATCACCGACAAAGCCGCCACGGAGAATAAGAACCTTCTCCACAAGTGGGGCATGTCAAAGAAGAGGAAACCCTCTCAGGACGACGGACCTCAACCTAAGAGGAAATCTTCGAAACAAAAACCCAAGCAACGTCAACCAAGACGTCAGTTTCCGGGACCCGCTACCTCCCAAGTGGCAGCTCAGCCACAACAGACCTTTCAACTGGTCACCCAACCGGTGTTGTCACAGTCACCGGTCTTCACCCCTGCTTTCGAGCAACAGACGACTACCTTTCGTCCCAAAGGTAGAGGCTCAAACAGAGGTGCAGGCAGAGACGCGTCTCGCCGTCCCTCCAGAGGCAGAGGAGGAAAGGGAGCCAGCGGCCGAGGCAACAAGCCCTCGGGACACCAGAAGCAATGAAGTGCTTCCGGTGGGAGGAAGACTCCGCCACTTCCAGGATCGTTGGACCTTCGATCCCTGGGCACACAGCATCGTCAAGAAGGGTCTAGGCTGCAGTTGGACTCAACCACCCCCAACATTCCAGCAGTTCTTCCAACAATCAACCCCCCTTCTGGAAGAATATGTCCTAGATCTCTTGAACAAGAAGGTGATAAGGAAGGTAAAGTCCACCAGGTTCCAAGGAAGACTGTTTTGTGTCCCCAAGAAAGACTCCGACAAACTCAGAGTCATTCTGGACTTATCCCCCCTCAACAAGTTCATAGCGAACGACAAGTTCAAGATGCTGACTCTTCAACAAATAAGGACCCTTCTGCCTCGAGGTTCCTACACGGTCTCCATAGACCTGGCGGATGCCTACTGGCACGTTCCAATGAACCATCACGCTTCCTCCTACCTAGGATTTCGACTCCAAAGGAAAAGCTACGCCTTCAGGGCCATGTCCTTCGGCCTCAATGTGGCCCCTCGGATCTTCACAAAGCTGGCGGACGCCATAGTACAACAGCTCCGCCTCCGAAACGTCCAGGTGATGGCCTACCTCGACGACTAGCTAGTTTGGGCTCCATCGCCCGAGGATTGTGTAAAATCCTACAACAAAGTCACCCAGTATCTAGAACACCTGGGATTCAAGATAAACGAGAAGAAATCTCGCCTCTCTCCAGCTCAGAAGTTCCAGTGGTTAGGAATCCAATGGAACCTTCAGTCACACCGCCTTTCCATCCCCCAGAAGAAAAGGAAGGAAATAGCAGGGTCTGTCAAGCGACTACTGAAATCCAAACGGATTTCAAGACGCCAGCAGGAACAAGTTCTAGGCTCTCTACAGTTCGCCTCAGTAACAAACCCAGTGCTTCGTGCACAGCTAAAGGATGCCGCGGGAGTCTGGAGACGTTCTGCATCCATCGCTCGAAGAGACCTCAAGAGACGGCTCCCAAACAGACTTCGACTTCTCCTCAAGCCGTGGTCGGAAGCAAAGGCCCTGAAAAGGTCCATTCCTCTTCAACACCCACCTCCATCACTCAACATCCACACGGACGCTTCGCTGGAGGGTTGGGGAGGTCACTCCCACCCAAAACAGGCTCAAGGCACCTGGTCTCCCCTGTTCAAGACGTTCCACATCAACATCTTGGAGGCCATGGCGGTCCTTCTAACTCTGAAGAAACTATCCCCGCCTCCCTCGATCCACATTCGTCTAACCCTAGACAACTCGGTGGTAGTTCGATGTCTCAATCGCCAAGGCTCAAGATCGCCCCAGATAAATCAGGTGCTTCTCCCAATCTTCCGTCTGGCAGAGAAGAAGAAGTGGCACCTGTCTGCAGTTCACCTACAAGGATTCCGCAACGTGACAGCGGATGCTCTATCTCGAACAAACCCGATAGAGTCGGAATGGTCTCTAGACGCAAGATCATTCTCCTTCATCTCTCACCAAGTCCCAGAACTTCAGATAGATCTCTTCGCAACGAGCGACAACAATCAACTTCCTCGGTATGTGGCCCCGTACGAGGACCCCAAGGCAGAAGCAGTGGATGCCATGTCACTGGACTGGAACAGATGGTCCAAGATTTACCTGTTCCCTCCCACCAACCTTCTGCTGAAAGTCCTCTCCAAACTGAGAACCTTCAAAGGGACAGCGGCCCTAGTGGCTCCCAAGTGGCCCCGGAGCAACTGGTACCCCCTGGTCCTGGAGCTGCAGCCCAAGCTGATCCCTCTCCCGGGCCCAGTTCTCTCCCAACAAGTACAGAAGTCGACTGTCTTCTCTTCATCATCAAAAATCAAGGACCTTCATCTCATGATTTTCTCTCCCTAGCCGCAAAGAAGAGGTTTGGGATCTCGAAGAAAAGTCTAGACTTCCTCGAGGAATACAAGACCGAATCCACAAGACGGCAATACGAATCATCCTGGAGAAAATGGGTCTCTTTCGTCAAGACAAAAAATCCTAAAGAAATCACAATTGATTTCTGCATGTCCTTCTTCATTCACCTTCATGGACAAGGATTAGCAGCCAATACGATTTCAACCTGCAAATCGGCCTTGACCAGACCAATTCTGTATGCCTTCCAAATTGATCTGTCCAGCGACATCTTCAATAAACTACCGAAAGCATGTGCTCATCTACGCCCAGCACCCCCACCGAAACCGATCTCCTGGTCATTAGACAAGGTGCTCCATTTCGCCTCCAACTTGGATAATGATTCATGCCCTCTCAAGGATCTGACTCAGAAAGTTATATTTCTCTTTGCTCTTGCTTCGGGAGCCCGAGTCAGCGAAATAGTGGCATTATCAAGAGAAGAGGGTCACATCCTGTTTACTGATACAGGAGACATTACCCTCTCCCCTGATCCGACGTTTCTCGCCAAAAATGAATTACCCACCAAAAGATGGGGCCCCTGGAGAATATGCCCCCTGAAGGAAGATGTCTCTTTATGCCCAGTAGAGAGCCTCAAGGTCTATCTTCGCAGAACTTCGAACTTTGGTGGAGGCCAACTCTTCAAAGGAGAAACATCGGGCAGCGACCTGTCACTGAAACAATTAAGAGCGAAAATCACCTACTTCATTCGCAGAGCGGATCCTGACAGTACACCCGCCGGTCATGATCCTAGGAAAGTTGCATCATCTCTGAATTTCTTTCAGAGTATGGACTTCGAAAGCCTTAAAAGCTTCACAGGCTGGAAGTCCTCGCGCGTTTTCTTTAAACATTATGCGAAACAAGTGCACGAAGTCAAACATTTTGTGGTAGCCGCAGGTAGTGTTATGAAACCTGCACCTAACTCTGCATAGAACAGTGAGTTACTTGGGACTCTAACTCTTCGGGTGCCTATGTTGACCCTCGAGCGATACATAGTGATGTCGAAAACACTTAGTGCTTTTATAACTGTTCTTATCCCAGGTGAAATGTCATAGTTGTTACACAAGTGCCGC
Organism: Palaemon carinicauda; assembly: GCF_036898095.1. Lineage (NCBI taxonomy): Eukaryota > Metazoa > Arthropoda > Malacostraca > Decapoda > Palaemonidae > Palaemon > Palaemon carinicauda. The sequence continues at coordinate 63,202,598 of NC_090758.1, read as the reverse complement.
ATGCCCTGAACATGATGTGTTTTAATCAAAGACTAACGTTCCTCGAGAACGAGTGCCTACTAATAAATTTGAAATTCCTTTTCAGATTCAAGAGCAAGTCTTTATTACTATGTACATTATAATTACTGTAAATGAACTTTACTTATTGCTGCAATTCATTTAATTTCTGCATTTGTGAAATAAAATTTCTATTTTATTACCTGTGCGTCTCAATCAGCTCCTACTTACTATGAAATACATGCCTGTCATAGTTTTATTATCCCCTTTTCCCTATGGTTCATGGAGAAATTAAGATACTAACTCTTAATTTATATTCACTCTGATTATGTAATGTTCCAATACGAATACTTACTCTTCATACCCTGGAGATGGAACTAACCTTCTCAGCACACAGTGTCCAACCACCACTGGTCTGCTTTTCAGAATGTTCCTATACGAATGCCAAACATTCAGCTTCGTCTCCAAGTTCTTCAAGTTCTTCTATCAGGGTGAATAGCCCTTCAATACCACTTTGACGTCGGCATGGCCCGTGGGAACTTCACTGCCAAGGGGGGCAGGAAGATTCTTCCCTACGGTTCTTTACTAAGATTACTATGCTATTTTGTCAATGCCCTTGGCACTTACTAATAGGGGAAAAATCTACCACGATACATTGATTCTCTGGTATGCTTCCATCAGGACGCCATGGCTTGAGCCCAAAAAACGGATTTTGAGCGAAGCGAAAAATCTATTTTTGGGTGAGATAGCCATGGCGTCCTGATGGACCCTCCCTGCTACTTCGTCCAGTTTTTTAGGTCCCACCCTGCTCTGCTGTATCATGGTGATAGGCAAGCAACTGGCTTCAGGATGAAGACGGTCGTGACGTCATTTAAGCAATGGCGCCCGTTTGTTTACGTCTCGAGTACCAGAAGTAGCCACGAATGAGATTAGCTATGGAACGGCTCCCAGCTATTCTCAGCCCTTACACACCGAAGCATTAACTCTGTTCGGGGTGTAGATAGCTATGTGGCGCGTTAATACATGCGTCCCCTGTTGATATACGATGTCTTAAAAGGGAAACCTTTAGGATACTCGCTCCAGAAGTTAGAATTCTGTGATAACCTGTGGTTAAATTATCTGGGAATATCTTAGTAGTTATTTACCCAAGGAAGCTACCAAAAAGGAACCTTCCATCAGGACGCCATGGCTATCTCACCCAAAAATAGATTTTTCGCTTCGCTCAAAATCCGTTATATATATATATATATATATATATATATATATATATATATATATATATATATATATATATATATATATATATATATATATATATATATATATATATATAAAGAAATATTCTTTTATATATATATAGCCATACATACATATATATTTATATATATATATATATATATATATATATATATATATATATATATATATATGCATATATATATTTACACACATATATATATATATATATATATATATATATATATATATATATATATATATATGTATATATATATATATATATATATATATATATATATATATATATATATATATATATATATATATACTGTATATATACATGTATATATATATCTATAAATACATATATATATATATATATATATATATATATATATATATATATATATGTATATGTATGTATATAAATAAATATATATTTATATATATATATATATATATATACATATATATATATATATATATATATATATATATATATTTATATATATATATATATATATATATATATATATATATACACATATATATAAATATAAATTTATATGTATATAAGTATATATATATATATGTATATATATATATATATATATATATATATATATATATATATATATATATATATGTATTTATATATGTATATATATATATATATATATATATATATATATATATATATATATATATATATATATGTATATATATATATATATATATATATATATATATATATATATATGTTTTTATGTATATTTATATATATATATATATATATATATATACATATATATATATATATATATATATATATATATATATATATATATATATATATATATATATATATATATATATATATATATATATATAGCCACCCGTTGAGATACTAACGCAAGAGAGTTTTGATGTCTTCTGACAGGCTAAACAGTACTATATTGAATCCATCTCTCTGGTTGTGGTTCATTTTCCTTTTTCCTGTACATACACCGAATGCTCTGGCCTATTCATTACGTATCCTCCTCTATTATTATGCACCTGCCAATACTGAGATTTCCAAGCAATTATTTTTCAACCAAGGGGTTAACATCTGTACTGTAAATGTAAGGGTAGAAGAGACTCTTTAGCTATGGTATGCTGCTCTTCTATGAGAAGGACACTGAAAAATCAAACCATGGTCCTTCAGTCTTGGATAATACCATGACCTCTCTACCATGATCTTCTACTGTTGTCGGTTACAGTTCTCTTGCTTGAGGGTACACTCTCGCATACTATTCAATCTTATTTCTCTTCTTCTTGTTTTATTAAAGTTTTGAGGAATTATAGAAGAAATATAATCTTTAATGATATTACTGTCCTCAGAATATTTCATTTTCCCTTCTTTCCCTTCTTTTCTGAGCTAATTTTCCCGTTGGAACCCCTGGGCTTATAGCATCCTGCTTGTTCTACTAGGTTTGTGGCTTAACAAGTAATAATAGTAAAAAAAATTATATATGTATATATATATATATAAATATATATATATATATATATATATATATATATATATATATATATATATATATATATATATATGTATGGGTGAGTATGTGCGTATATGTGTGTGTTTTATATCATCAATATTTTTTTTTCTCCCAATTCAGATTTTAACGTTCCAATTCTGGAACTTGTGAATCATAACTCGTCTAGTGAAAAAATATTGGATATTATAAGAATATATATATATATATATATATATATATATATATATATATATATATATATATATATATATATATATACATAAATATATATATATATATATATATATATATATATATATATATATATATATATATATATATATATATATATATACTGTATATATATATATATATATATATATATGTATATATATATATATATATATATATATATATATATATATATATATATATATATATATATGCATATATATGCATATATATACATATATATATATATATATATAGTTGATAGATGGGTTCCTCTTGGGAATCGCAATTTAAGTAGGAATAAAATAGTCAATGCTGCTATCATCATCTTTATTCGGGAGCTTTCGACATAACTTATGTCATCTTCAGCCTATCTGCAATTATCATATGTAAAATTAATAAAATTAATAAAATCATCCTAAGTACATAGTTAGGAAGATACACTTTCATGAATTAATCAACTAGTTCTAAAATCAACCAATCAAGGAACATAAAACCTTAAAAAAACTTATTACACACAACTATATAAAAGACTTAATAACTAATATACCTAGTCACCCGCAGGAGATGATGACCACCCATCCAGACCAGCAACCCACAGACCACACGGATCAATGGGTCACCGGTAACTGAACAGGTAAGCCCTCATTCAAGCTGGGTTTTGTCTTAAAAATATATAAAGACTCCAAGATTCTCAGCTGGCTAACGTTACTATGTCTGTCCGTAATTTTGAAATTTTCAATAGAAATGGCATGACCAGATTTAAATGCATGGTCATAAATAGCGGAAATTGGTTTTTTACTTAACGGTATTTTGGTTCTTACCGATCTCCCCATGTGCTCCGAAATCCTACACTGAAGCTGTCTAGACGTGCTTCCAGTGTAGCACTCATTACAGAGTGCACATTGAAAAGTGTATATGACACCGGAACACAAGGGAGTAGGTAGACTCTCCTTATATTTAAACAGTGAGCCAACTGAGAACTTGTTAGTAAAAATTAATTTTAAATCTATGTGGGGATAACATTTCCCCACAACACTCATAACCTCTGTTCTTAGTCTCTCCGAAACATAACCATAGTACGGAAAGGAGACATATAACTTTTTCTTACTGACTGTTTGAATTGTTAAATTTTGACTGTAAACTTTATCTAAAAACTTCTTGACTTGATTATAATAGAGGTTCAGAGGGAACCCATTGGTAATAAAAAATGATTTTAGAAAATTTTCTTCCTCATGAAACCCCAGATAAGTTGAACATACATGATAACATCTATATAACAGTGTTTTTATCGAATTAATTTTGTAGATTTTTGGTTCGGAGCTTAAAAAATGAGTGCTTAGTCCGGTAAAAGTGTTTTTTCGAAATACTGAGGTCTCAAAGGTATTATGTTTCCGAGAGACCAAGACATCGAGAAAAGGCAAAGAATCATCCTGTTCATTTTCTTTCGTAAATCTTATGTTACGATGCTTTGTATTTAAATAATCTAAAAACTGGCTTATATGATCTAAATTTTTAAAAAGTAAAAATGTATCGTCTACATATCGACGGTACAAAAAAGGCTTAAAATCCACAGGACAATCATTCAACCATTTCCCTTCACAATAACATAAAAATATATTTGCCAAGGTTGGTCCACACGGCGATCCCATTGCTACTCCATCTACTTGCTCATATAACTTGTTATTAAACATGAATGTGGATGTAGTGGTAGCTAGTTCTAATAGTATCTTAAATTGTTTTTTACTGAAACCTTCGAAAATGTCCTCTGGGTTAGGGAAAAGCTGTTCAAGAATTATCTCCAGTGTTTCTTTTAAAGGAATGTTAGTGAACAAACTTTCAATGTCGAAGCTGCACATAACATAGTTATTTGCATCTCCGACAGAATTAATCAAGTCTACAAATTCATACGTATTTTTCAGGGTATATTCATTTACTGTGAGAGGGGCGAGCTTAGTTACTAGATGTTTTGACAGGTCATAGGAGCAGGTATTAATAGCGCTGAGAATTGGTCTCAGAGGAATACCTCTCTTGTGAATCTTTGGGGAACCATACATAATACCAGGTTGCGTTCCTGTTGCCATTATTGTTGAAGCTGTTTCGTCTGACAATATGCCATCCTTCTTCCACTTACGAACCCTGTAGTTAATTTTATTCTCCATATTTAAAGTTCGAATTAAGGGGTCCTCCGACACCAACTCTCTGAACTTAGACCTATCATTTAAAATATCTTCCATTTTCCTTACATAATCAGCTTTATCCAGTATTACAATCCCATGACCTTTATCCGGTTTACTTATGATTATAGTTGGGTCTTTACCTAGATTTCTCAAGATTTCAATATCCTTCTTAGAAAAAATGGGGGAAAAAACTTTGTGTGGTTTGAAATTATAGAAAGTTCTGTATGCAATGTCCTGTATGGCTCGTTTAAAGCCACATCCATGGTCGCCATGTGGAACCTCCTTGTCAAGGTACGAATACAAATTTTCAAATGCTAAAAAATGTCTATAAAAATTTATGCGAAAATGAGGCAGTTTAAAGTTCAATCCATATGCTAGTAGTCCTTCTTCCTTAGGTGATAGTTTTCGACTAGAGTGATTGAAAATAACTTTATTAGGGTCAAGTGAATCTAGTGAGTTTGTTATACCTAAAAATTTTAGTTTCTTTTCGTGGGTTTTTATAGTCTTAGTATTAACATTACAAACATTTTTAGAGATATAAGATTTAAAATAATAATAATCTAAAAAACTTACAGTAGTGTTTAACTCAGTATCTAGTCTTGTTTTTTCTTTTCCTAAATTCTTTATGGTTTTAATTTTAATCTATCAACTATAATTTTAACAAGATATGGCCGTCAAGGACTGCAACTATTCAGAAAACTGGAAAGAACTGCAATTAAATTAAGGAAGAATGAAGCAGACTTAAAATTTTTAAAAACATGTAAAAGTTATGAAATCTTACCCAAATTTTTATATTTTAAGCTGTATAAACGTAATTTACTTAACTCTAAACTGTACCGAAAATGGCAATTTAAACTTCTGACCATAGAAATCAATCATAAAATTAAAACCATAAAGAATTTAGGAAAAGAAAAAACAAGACTAGATACTGAGTTAAACACTACTGTAAGTTTTTTAGATTATTATTATTTTAAATCTTATATCTCTAAAAATGTTTGTAATGTTAATACTAAGACTATAAAAACCCACGAAAAGAAACTAAAATTTTTAGGTATAACAAACTCACTAGATTCACTTGACCCTAATAAAGTTATTTTCAATCACTCTAGTCGAAAACTATCACCTAAGGAAGAAGGACTACTAGCATATGGATTGAACTTTAAACTGCCTCATTTTCGCATAAATTTTTATAGACATTTTTTAGCATTTGAAAATTTGTATTCGTACCTTGACAAGGAGGTTCCACATGGCGACCATGGATGTGGCTTTAAACGAGCCATACAGGACATTGCATACAGAACTTTCTATAATTTCAAACCACACAAAGTTTTTTCCCCCATTTTTTCTAAGAAGGATATTGAAATCTTGAGAAATCTAGGTAAAGACCCAACTATAATCATAAGTAAACCGGATAAAGGTCATGGGATTGTAATACTGGATAAAGCTGATTATGTAAGGAAAATGGAAGATATTTTAAATGATAGGTCTAAGTTCAGAGAGTTGGTGTCGGAGGACCCCTTAATTCGAACTTTAAATATGGAGAATAAAATTAACTACAGGGTTCGTAAGTGGAAGAAGGATGGCATATTGTCAGACGAAACAGCTTCAACAATAATGGCAACAGGAACGCAACCTGGTATTATGTATGGTTCCCCAAAGATTCACAAGAGAGGTATTCCTCTGAGACCAATTCTCAGCGCTATTAATACCTGCTCCTATGACCTGTCAAAACATCTAGTAACTAAGCTCGCCCCTCTCACAGTAAATGAATATACCCTGAAAAATACGTATGAATTTGTAGACTTGATTAATTCTGTCGGAGATGCAAATAACTATGTTATGTGCAGCTTCGACATTGAAAGTTTGTTCACTAACATTCCTTTAAAAGAAACACTGGAGATAATTCTTGAACAGCTTTTCCCTAACCCAGAGGACATTTTCGAAGGTTTCAGTAAAAAACAATTTAAGATACTATTAGAACTAGCTACCACTACATCCACATTCATGTTTAATAACAAGTTATATGAGCAAGTAGATGGAGTAGCAATGGGATCGCCGTGTGGACCAACCTTGGCAAATATATTTTTATGTTATTGTGAAGGGAAATGGTTGAATGATTGTCCTGTGGATTTTAAGCCTTTTTTGTACCGTCGATATGTAGACGATACATTTTTACTTTTTAAAAATTTAGATCATATAAGCCAGTTTTTAGATTATTTAAATACAAAGCATCGTAACATAAGATTTACGAAAGAAAATGAACAGGATGATTCTTTGCCTTTTCTCGATGTCTTGGTCTCTCGGAAACATAATACCTTTGAGACCTCAGTATTTCGAAAAAACACTTTTACCGGACTAAGCACTCATTTTTTAAGCTCCGAACCAAAAATCTACAAAATTAATTCGATAAAAACACTGTTATATAGATGTTATCATGTATGTTCAACTTATCTGGGGTTTCATGAGGAAGAAAATTTTCTAAAATCATTTTTTATTACCAATGGGTTCCCTCTGAACCTCTATTATAATCAAGTCAAGAAGTTTTTAGATAAAGTTTACAGTCAAAATTTAACAATTCAAACAGTCAGTAAGAAAAAGTTATATGTCTCCTTTCCGTACTATGGTTATGTTTCGGAGAGACTAAGAACAGAGGTTATGAGTGTTGTGGGGAAATGTTATCCCCACATAGATTTAAAATTAATTTTTACTAACAAGTTCTCAGTTGGCTCACTGTTTAAATATAAGGAGAGTCTACCTACTCCCTTGTGTTCCGGTGTCATATACACTTTTCAATGTGCACTCTGTAATGAGTGCTACACTGGAAGCACGTCTAGACAGCTTCAGTGTAGGATTTCGGAGCACATGGGGAGATCGGTAAGAACCAAAATACCGTTAAGTAAAAAACCAATTTCCGCTATTTATGACCATGCATTTAAATCTGGTCATGCCATTTCTATTGAAAATTTCAAAATTACGGACAGACATAGTAACGTTAGCCAGCTGAGAATCTTGGAGTCTTTATATATTTTTAAGACAAAACCCAGCTTGAATGAGGGCTTACCTGTTCAGTTACCGGTGACCCATTGATCCGTGTGGTCTGTGGGTTGCTGGTCTGGATGGGTGGTCATCATCTCCTGCGGGTGACTAGGTATATTAGTTATTAAGTCTTTTATATAGTTGTGTGTAATAAGTTTTTTTAAGGTTTTATGTTCCTTGATTGGTTGATTTTAGAACTAGTTGATTAATTCATGAAAGTGTATCTTCCTAACTATGTACTTAGGATGATTTTATTAATTTTATTAATTTTACATATGATAATTGCAGATAGGCTGAAGATGACATAAGTTATGTCGAAAGCTCCCGAATAAAGATGATGATAGCAGCATTGACTATTTTATTCCTACTTATATATATATATATATATATATATATATATATATATATATATATATATATGCATATATATATATATATATATATATATATATATATATATATATATATATATATATACATCTATATAGTCAGACACTTGTTTTTTATCATATAGTGGATGTATATTTACATATATGAGAGAGAGAGAGAGAGAGAGAGAGAGAGAGAGAGAGAGAGAGAGAGAGAGAGAGAGAGAGAGAGAGAGAGAGAGAGAGAGAGTTTGTGTGTTTGCAGAGTTATGCTTCAAGTTCTCCGGACACTTGGCATTGTCCAAAGAAGTTCTCCCTCTTGTCATTGGGTCAATCAATATTGATCACCGATTCTCATCAGTTTTTGTGAATCGAGGTTATTTCGGCCATTTCCTTATCCGTCTCAGTGTCTTTGTGTTCATGTGTGTTTGTGCTTGGCTCTGTACTATGTAGATTTATTCGAATCAATAGCACTTTTAATTGTTATTATTTAGCAAATGAATTAAGGTGGCACTTTGCACACACATAGAAATGTATCCTTACTCAATCATAATTGGTCATTGGTCGTTATCAATCTGGTTTTGATTACCAAATTCAGACGGTGTAAGAGCCATTCCTGAACCATTGTTGACATGGTAGGGATATTCCATAGAATAGAAGAAAGAAAAGAAAGATAATGGCTTGAATATTAGAGAACGGGTATTCCTGCTAGTGTCCTTCAGTGTGCTTGCATGAGAAAGGAAGACGTCAGGCAGCGCCAGCCAGACTAATGGTCACGTGACCTACT
>NC_090758.1:63175740-63185740 GCF_036898095.1 Palaemon carinicauda | reverse complement strand
ATCACTTTATTTATAAATCTGTACATATTGTTTCTGTTATAATTCTAGTTAGTCTAGTTTTTAAATATGATGTCTATTTTTCATTTTTATTAGTTCTTATGCTGTCTGGAGACATTGAGCGAAATCCGGGACCAGTACGTCCTAGATTTTGTCAATGTCGTCTTCTGTATTACAATATTCGTGGTCTTCATGCAAATATCCAAGACCTTACAGTTGCGTCCAGACAGTATGATATTCTTTTGTGCTCAGAAACTTAAGTTTCTAATATGAGGCGCTCATCTGAGCTTCTTATAAATTGTTTTAAGAAGCCAATAATGTTGAAACGTGATGCCATCCCTAGGGCCAGGGGAATGGCGGTGTATATTAGGACCGAGTACCCTAATCTCATAAGTCCTGCTATCAATGTGGATGTCATGAGATTCAGGTAATAAAAGTTTGTGGCAGGAATAACAACTTTTATTTGTGTTCCATCTACCGAAATCCAGACATGGATGATTTTATTTTCGATTGTCCTCTTACCATTATGACTAAGATAAAAGAAGATGATAAAAAGGCTTCTTTTATCTTTGTTGGTAATTTTAATGCTCACCTTAGGGAGTAGTTAAGTTCTATCTCTCTTACCGATCGCTATGGCTTAAGAGCTTTAGACTTTGCTTCTGAATCTGGCTGTGAACAAATCATAAATGAAGCTACTCACAGGTCTGGTAATTGCTTGGACCTCGTATACACTGACTCCCCTGGCGTTATAACGAGTAAGGTTGGTTCTCCAGTCGGGACATCTGATCATGCCTTGATTTCATTAGTAGTGAAGACTGAGCAGCCTGTCCCTGATATATCATAATCTCCTAAAATTTATATGAAATCCAAAGCAGACTGGATTGGGATTTTTCATGATCTTTTTTCCTTGAATTTGTCACAATTATATAGTAGTGTAGATCCTGTTGTCCCTTTCAATGAGAATCTAGTCAACATAACTGATAGGCGTATCCCTTCTCATGTGTTAAGGTACCGAGTGAAGGAAAACCCGTGGTTCAGTGATGATTGTAGACGTGCTTATTTGGAGAAGCAGGAGGTCTATCATCTTTGGAAGGGTAACATATCAGATTTGACCTGGAACAACTACATTATACTCAGCTTCGAGCTTTTGCTCAGAGAGTTTATGCCTCAACTGAAAAGGAGTACAATTTAACCATAAAAGAAACCCTTTCTGGTACAATTCAGGAACATAAATGGTGGTCTACCTTTAAATCTGCACTCTTTTGTGTAGATGCAACAGTTCCTCCTTTACTTAAAGCAGATGGCTCAGTCCCTCACTGTCTCTGTTGGCTGATGTTTATGGCAGTAAACAGAGTAATGAAAAACTTGAACTTCCTCATTCCTGTTTTCCTGAGGCTAAACTAACTAGTTTAGCTTTTCGATCTCGTGAGATTAAAGCTCTGTTGATGGACCTTGATGCTTATGGAGGTGTAGACCCAAAGGATATTTTTCCTTTGCTTTTTATAGACAGCAGATTTCTTAGCTCCAAAGTTATATGTTATTTTGCGCAAGTTAGCAAGAAGAGGAGCTCTTAGCACTAGTTGGAAAATTGGTAATGTTACTCCTCTATGTAAATGTGTTTGTGGTAGCTCATGTCCCACTGATTACCACCAGATTTTTATAACTCTTATATTATCTAGAGTATTTGAACGTCTTCTGGCAAAACATCTTAATAGGTTTGCTGAAGGTAATCATCTATTCCCTTATTTGCAATTTGGTTTTCGTAAAGGCCTTGGAGCCTGTGATGCCCTTCCTACAATCTCCAATGCAGTACAGAAATCCCTTGATTGTAGTCAGGAAGTTCGTATGATTGGCCTTGATTTTAGTGCTGCCTTTGACCGTGTTAATCAGGAGGCCCTTGTTTCCAAATTCAAACAGTTGGGAGTGGGTTGGTCGTTTCTTAGCATTATTATTGATTTTCTAAGTGATAGATTTCAAAGAGTTGTTGTTGATGGGCACCATAGTGAGTATAGGAATGCGATATCCGGTGTTCCACAGGGTAGTGTTCTTGGCCCATTACTTTTCATACTATATACACATGGCATGTGGTTTGCCTAGAAAACAAGCTCATTGCATATGCAGATGATGCTACTCTTTTTGCATCAATTCCATCCCTGGAATGTAGATCTGGGGTTGGTGAATCCCTTAATAGAGATTTAGCTAAAATTAGTGTATGGTGCAAAGTATTGGGTATGAAGTTGAATTCTAATAAAACTCAGAGGATGATTGTAAGTAGGTCAAGGACGGTGGCTCCTCAACATCCGGATCTCAGTATTGATAATGTTTCTTTAAATTTGTATGACTCTTTTAAAATTTTAGGTGTGATTCTCGATAGCAAATTTACTTTTGATAAACACATTAGGTCTGTGTCTTCTTCAATTGCACAAAAATTGGCTTAGTGAGAAAGTCTTACAAGATTTTCGGTGATCAATCTATTCTGAAGAAGTGTTTTAATTCTTTCATTCTACCTTGTTTAGAGTATTGCTCTCCTGTCTGGTGTTCATCTGTTGATTCTCATCTTGATTTGTTGGACAGAAACTTACGGTCTATTAAATCTCTAATTCCTGATTTAGATATTAATCCTTGGCACCGTCGTTCAATTAGTTCATTATGCATGTCGCATAAGATTTTTCATAACTCTGACCATCCTTTACATTCAGATCTCCCTGGACAATTCTATCATGTTCGTAATACTAGGCAGGAAGTTAATTCTAATAGCCAGGCCTTCTCCATCATGAGGCTCAATACTGCACAGTATTCTAGAAGTTTTATTCCAGCTGTTATACAAGTTGTGGAATGATCTTCCTAATCGGGTTGTTGAATCAATATATCATTAAAAGTTCAAAGTTGGAGGAAATGTTTTTATGTTGAACAGGCTGACATGAATCTTTTTATCGTTTATATATGACATATCTGTTTTTGACGTTGTTAATAGTTTATATAGGACATATCTGTTTTGACGATGTCACTGTTTAAAGAATGATTTCTTGTTAATTTATTCTCATCAATTATTTATTTCCTTATTTCCTTTCCTCACAGGGCTATTTTTCCCTATTGGAGCCCCTGGCTTTATAGCATCTTGCTTTTCCGACTAGTGTTGTAGCTTGGCTAGTAATAATAATAATAATAATGATAATAATAATAATAATAATAATAATAATAATAATAATAATAATAATAATAATAATAATAATATATTCCTTCAGCTAATAGCCTGGTGGAATAGCATAATAAGGAAGTGGAGAAAATTTTATGTTACTTAGTAGCTGATGACCCCCTTCTTTACCACGCCATGCTTCCTACAGCTGAGATAGCTTTGAACATTGCATATAATGCCTCGCTCAGGGACATGCCTTTCTTCTTATCATATGGATAGCATCCTGTGTTACCGTATACGGTCCTGATTAATTCACAACAGTTGCCAAATTATTGAACCGAGCAATACCATGTCTATTTACTAAATCTCTTAAGGAGAGTAATGAAAACCACTGAAAAGGTTTTGAAAAGAGCTAATGAAAAACACAGCTCAAAGTATGATTGTCGGTTAAAAACTGCACCGGTAAAATTATTTATTGGCGATCGTGTGTATTTGACACGATTACAACATAGGAAACACAAACTAGAACCATCGTATAGGGGTCTGTACCAAGTTAAGATAATTAAATCTAACACCGTAGTGATACAAAAAATTATTAATGGTGCAGTGTCTGAACATCATCAGGCACACATACGTGTGGTTCTGAAAGAGGTTGTATCTAAAAGTGTCAATCAGAGCATACCTCCTTATCCCTCCATACGCGACATTCTTTGAATTGATGAGTGGGAATTTTTTTTTTCTTTGCTCTTGTTGTTTGATCACACATCATTTCTTCTTTTGACGTGTTCTAAATAAATTTGATGATAACCTTGTGTTCTTATGTTGGTGCTTAATGTATGAGTAAAGTGTTGTGATTATTTTGCTGAGTGTAGCAATAACTATGAAATACTGCTGAGTGAACCTAAAAACAAACAGAGATAGGTTAAATAGGTTACGTGTGATCTGTTAGGCGGGCACTGTATTATTTATATATTTGTATGATTTTTGGTTGCTAGGACGGGGGAGGTTCCTGAGAGGCAAGTGGCTACAGGATTAAAGTTCAGCCTCGAGGAAAGGCAGTGTTAGAGATAGGGTAGATTTAAATACCTTATACTTAGAGTTATATGAGAAGGGTGGGAGGCTGAAGGATTTTCTCAGGAAAGCGGTTAGTGGCCACCGATTGATAGTTACAATTGCATATGTAGAAGTCATTTTGAAAATGACGAACTAGTGCTGGTGAGTTGTGTTGCAAGATTGTGCCGTTAACCCGAAAATGTAAAATCAAGGGATGAAGGAATATCTATTTGTACCCCTATCCCTCTCAAAAAGGCTTGCAATACCAATATCGATATGATTTTTTTTCATTTTGGGTATTTTGTATTATAGTTGCAGAGGTCATAGGAAAAAACGAGTGAGATTATTTTATATTGTATTGTGTACATTTTGACATGCAATATTTATTTTTCTTTTATTTTTGGGTGGAAGATGTTTATTCTTTTGGCTGATTTCTATGTATAAAATTCATGTTGCATTTTTGTCTAATACTGTACATGCCATGCCCTATTCCGGGTCAGAGTGACCTCAATATAACATAGGCTAGAGAGGGCAAGCCTGCACCTCCTCCCAGAGCAAGGAGCTCTGGAGAAAGTAATGTCCTAATCCTAGTATGAAAAACATGTAGAAGTATGTGTTCTATACAGTGATATTAATAACTTTTTTAAGAGCACTATGACTTTCATAAATTGTGGTGCGCGATCACTGAACTCTGTTATAAGTCATGTCCTAAGTCTGATAACTGACGTGTTGCAAACCTACTGGTGTCAGCGTAATTCCGTCGCAGTGGAGATTTCCACCAAATCTAACAATTCTGCATATTGACAGAGAAACATTGCATTTACTGGTTACGATCGGTAAGCAGGACCACTCGAGCCATCATAAGAAGAAGATATTCGTTTGATGAGTATCTGGCTGTGTAAAGTGTAGCCACGAACTTTTTTTACAATAAAGTGAGAAAAAAACGTATGTTCTGATATCTCATTACCCATTGACATTGGACAATTTTTTAATATGATATAACAATACTTTCATAACAGAGGTGAGACTTACTATTGGGCGTTGAAAGATGGTTTCCAGATTATCCACTTATTTTCCAAAAAAATCTCTGAAGCTGAATGGTATTAGTGAGAGAGAGAGAGAGAGAGAGAGAGAGAGAGAGAGAGAGAGAGAGAGAGAGAGAGAGAAGTTTGATGAAATACATTAGTTACCTGACTCGCATGAACTGGTTTCCAAGTTAACCTACCGGTTACTTATCATTAAGCAATATTATCAGAAATGGCGCAACCCTATGTTATAATTCTTCATATTACTTAGTCTGTGAATATTTATCTTAATCTTTGTAAGAAAGGTCATTCATTAGAAACAATAAAATTCCATCGACATAATCAACTCTGCAGAATGAAGGAACAATTTAATCTAAAACCTTCTTTTCATAAACATACCAAAGTATCAGTATCAGAGGATCGACCATTTAAGCTCATTTTATATGATTGGCTGATACAGGATACTCATGGTAGATACCAATAATGATCTCCCGACAAAATTTCCTACCATCACTAATCCACTGTGGCTAGAGGGTGTAAAAAATCATAGAACTAGTGCAGGCTACCTCCCGAAACTGGATCTTCCAATATATATTTAGATTTAGATTTTATTGACAAAATATTATGCAAATCATACATTGATACATCAGAATAATATGCAAATATTTTGTTTAATGTGGACACTAATGGGCACCCATACGTGAACTATTCGTGAATTCGTCGTGAACTTATTGTGAACTATGCGTGAACTATCCGTGAACATGGCTGAAGCCTCCCAAAATGGTATGACTTACCACGACAAATTCTTGACCAAATGTCGTGCAAGTGTCAGCCTGGCATTAGAAAACGATGATTAACATCTTACACTCGTAATTTGATCTAACAACTCCCAGAAATACCAAAGACAAAATGTCCATTCAAAATCATAAATGAAAAGAAATATAGGTGGATTGTAACACAACTAAACTACTTTTAGTATAATAAGATTAAAACCATAAGACCTTGGTATAATCCTGTTCATCAATAGAATCTTAATACTTCATGGACATATTTATATAATGGATATACTGTAAATAAGTGTTTTCACCGAGCAACCTGCTGGCGTCTCTGAAATTTAATATGGGGTATCTTAATCTAATATTATTAGTTTGGTTACATTCTATTAAAACATGTCTTTCAGATTGGATACTAGTAGTGTTATATCGGCAAACCCGTGCTTCACAGGGTATGCAACTCTAGCGACCTGCCTTGATCCTCATATTATGGGACATTAGTTTCAGGCGACTGAAGGACTCTCGCAGAAAAATGGAAATAAACAAACTAGTTGTATGTATAGGGTGTATCGTCACTGTCACTTTCTGTTCACTTGCATAAGTGTTAAATCTAGTACATTTTGAACTTCTGCCATTTATACGATTCCCTATATCAACAGATACATTAGAGTGGATGTGATGTTCCAGATATCTAGACATAAATCTAAGTGCGTTAGTGTTATTCTCTTGACATAATTCAGAAATAAATACAAAGGACTATTCACTGTCGTTTACATAGACTTTGGACCTTGAAAGATTATCTCTCTACTTAGAGATTATATGACTGAATGGGAAAATACCGGATTCTAATAAACAAAGATTTATACTGTTATTGCTCCTAAACCCAAGTAAAAACAGGATTAGCTGGTTATACTATTGTTTGATCTGTTTTATGTTACCTGTTGACCATGACTCTGAAATATATAATAATTATAATATCCTAGCTGTCTCGAATACTGATTTTATATTCTTTAAGGGCATCTGACTATTGGAAGCATAAAAAACAGAGAAAATCGTTCGCTACTGCTCTGTTAGTTTTTTTGTGTAGTGAAATTACATTGGCCATTTTCCCTGAATTTTAAAACCAAGCCCCTGAATACAGATATTTTTGTGAATAACAGATCTTGGTATTGTGACCACGTAAAGGAGTTTTTTCCCTATCATTACCATTGATTTCAATTTTTTTCTGTTTTTTTGGCATTTATTTCCATTCTGTAATCTTTACAGCAATGGGCACCTACTCTACATTTCTGTTCACACATACAGTATACTGTGGCTAAAAAACTGTATCGTCCATTATTAATGATACGTGCACCATTCCTAAAAAACCGTCCCTATCTATAGCAACTTTATATTTTTTACTATTTCCTGTATATACGGTACACAATAATTAACAGACAACTTGAAGGAGAACCTTAGAGCAAGCCGGAATCAGCACTAATTATATAAGTTTTAAATATATTCTTTGTACACGAGTACATACCTTTTATTGCTTTGAGCATAACATTCCGGCAACAGCGTACCTTCGAAACTGCTCTCAGCTTGCGCTTGGTCACCCCTGTCATTAGCCTTAAGGTAATCAATAGATAAAACCAAAAGCCTGTCACGTTTTGTTCACTTGCATAAGTGAATGATATTTTAAGGTTTCAGAAAAGGATAGAATTCATAATAATCATTTTGCTTTCTCTTTCATTCCCAAGGAGAGAGAGAGAGAGAGAGAGAGAGAGAGAGAGAGAGAGAGAGAGAGAGAGAGAGAGAGAGAGAGAGAGAGAGAGAGTATATAAAATGCTGTAGGATAAAAGGTTGCCTAAACAGTGAAATACATTTTAAGGTTTAAGTAAAGGTGAGAATTCATAAGGATTATTTTCTTTACTCTATCGTTCAAAAGAGAGAGAGAGAGAGAGAGAGAGAGAGAGAGAGAGAGAGAGAGAGAGAGAGAGAGAGAGAGAGAGAGAGAGAGAGAGTATATAAAATGCTGTAGGTGAAAAGGTTACGTAAACAATGGAAGTAATTTTAAACTTTTCGTAAAGCTTAAAGTACACAAGGACTATTTTTGCTTACTCTTCAGCTCACACAGATAGAGAGAGAGAGAGAGAGAGAGAGAGAGAGAGAGAGAGAGAGAGAGAGAGAGAGAGAGAGAGTATGAAATGCTGTAGGTGAAATACATTTTAAGGTTCAAGTAAAGCTGAGAATTCATAAGGATTATTTTGCTTGCTCTTTCATGCAAAGAGAGAGAGAGAGAGAGAGAGAGAGAGAGAGAGAGAGAGAGAGAGAGAGAGAGGGAGAGAGAGAGAGAGAGAGAGAGAGAGAGAGAGTGAAGTGAATTAATCAAACTATTTGATCGGTAAGTAGGAAGGTTGATTTGATCATAAGGATTCTTTAACAAGTTGCAACAGGGAGAGAGAGAGAGAGAGAGAGAGAGAGAGAGAGAGAGAGAGAGATTTTCAGAGTATAAAAAATGTTATAGATGAAAAGGTTACCTTAACAGTGAAGGGTTAAGTAAAGCTGAGAATTCATAAGGATTATTTTGCTTACTCTTTCATTCATAAAAGAGAGAGAGAGAGAGAGAGAGAGAGAGAGAGAGAGAGAGAGAGAGAGAGAGAGAGAGAGAGAGAGAG
This sequence comes from Palaemon carinicauda, assembly GCF_036898095.1. NCBI lineage: Eukaryota > Metazoa > Arthropoda > Malacostraca > Decapoda > Palaemonidae > Palaemon > Palaemon carinicauda. The sequence continues at coordinate 63,177,099 of NC_090758.1, read as the reverse complement.
ATAAAGTATGCTAAATTTAGTAGGTTGGGGTCACCAAAACAGTGAAAGACATTTTCAGCTTTTAGTACAGTTCCTTGGTGATAATAATACCGAGATCTTCCTCCTGATCCAAACTTTCTACCTCATTACACAGCAGTGAGTAATGACTTTACATTTCCAACAGTTTAAAGTCATTTAGCATTTGTCCTGGCCCGTTTTACTAGCTTTATTAAATCTTCTCATAAGGCTTCTATGTGTTCAGAGTTTGCAGCATTTATGCGAAGTTTATTACTGTCGGTAAATTTGTCTCTTTTACTAGTTAATCCTAAATCTATGTTGTTAATTTAGATCAGTTATAGCAATGGGCCAAGGACAGCTGCCCACTCTGAAGCTTCTCCATTGATTATAATTCTCTGTTTTCTGTTTGTTAGCCAATCTTTGATCCATTCAGCTGGCTAGTCAATGATGCCTAGTGCTTTAATTTTGACTATTATTTTTTTATGAGGAATTTTGTCAAATACCTTCTGAAAATATAGGTATATGATGTCTATTGCCCTGTTTTTTTCATAAATGATAAACCTGTTTGGAGAATATTCAAAAGGATTTGTCTCATAATTTTTTGTCTAAAACTATGTTGACTGTCTATCAGAAAAAAAAAAAAAAAACTTTGCGTCGTACTATTCAATCTCCTATAATTTACTCAAGATTTTTACAAAGCACTGAGATTAGACATACTGGTCTCTAGTTATTAGGTTCTTCTTATAGCACCTTCATGTAGATTGGAATCACTTTAGGTAGTTTCCGTCCTTGTAGTGCCTTTCTTTTGCTGGGTGTCTTCCAGAACATTTTGTAAAAGTATGTGGTTATCTCTTCTAGTTATAGTTCCCTAAAGATTGACAAATTTTACTTATCAAAATTCTATGGTCACTCAACTTTAACTTAATTAATGGTGTTCTATGTTCAACCAAATTAACTTTTTTTTCACTAAAAAAAAAAAATTGTTTCTCGTTACTACATTGAGAATTCTTCATGGCCATTTTGTATGTCGATTTTTATGAAAAATGATGTTCATGAGTTTCAGATTTTTCTAACAAATTCTGCAAGCATGTCTCCTCTGCCACTTTTTGTACCAACTCCAAATTTGCATACAGTTGAAACTCATCTCTTTTTTCAACCTAAATTACAATAGAAATCATCCAAAACAAATGAAAATAGTCTTGTTTTTTCTTCAAACTATCTTGAGATTTTCACGAAAAGTTTCCCTTTCTTCCTCTCTATTAGATGTTGTGGTTAATGCGTTTAGATGATATTCGTTTGATACTTTTTATTCTTCTATGTCATCAGCAAGATTTTTATCAATAAGAAACCACATTCTATTTC
>NC_090758.1:63160740-63165740 GCF_036898095.1 Palaemon carinicauda | reverse complement strand
AGGCTTTCGGGACTTTATTAAAGATCTCGTTACCTAGGCCGACCTGGAAGGCATATAGAATGGGTCTTGTCAAAGCAGACTTACACGCTGAAATCGTGTTCGCTGCCAACCCTTGACCATGGAGGTGGAGAAGAAAGATAAGCAGAAGTCTGTCAAGATCTCCTGCGGATTCTTCGCCTTGACAAAAGGCCACCCATTTTCTCCAAGATGACTCATATTGCCTTCTAGTAGATTTGCACTTATATTCCTCAAGGAAGTCTATACTGGCTTTCGAAATCCCGAAACGCTTTCTCACCGCTAGGGAGAGAAAATCATGAGCTGCAGGGTCCGGGTTTTCTGTAATGAAGCGCAGACAGTTGATTTCTGGACTCGCTGGGTCAGAACTGGATCTGGTAGTGGTACAAACTTCAGCTACAGTTCCAATGCCAGGAGGAACCACACGCTGTTTGGCCACTTGTGGGCCACTATTGCCGCTACCCTTTGAAGGATCTCAGTTTGTTGAGGACCCTCAACAGAAGGTTGTGAGGAGGGAACAGATAAATCTTGGACCATCTGTTCCAGTCGAGGGACATCGCGTCCACTGCTTCCGCTAAGGGGTCCTCGTACGGGGCACGTACAGGGGCAACTTCTTGTTGTCTTTCGTCGCAAAGAGGTCTATCTGCAGTTCTGGGACTGATTCAGAATGAAGGAGAATGATCCTGCGTCTAAGGACCATTCCGACTCTATCGGTGTGAACCTGGATAGAGCGTCCGCTGTCACATTGCGGACTCCTTGAAGGTGAACTGCCGACAGGTACCACTTCTTCTTTTCCGCCAATCGGAAGACGGCCAACATCACCTGGTTGAGAGGTGGTGACCTCGATCCTTGTCGATTCAAGTATCTCACAACTACCTCGCTGTCTATCACCACCTTATGTGGATTGAGTGACGCGGGGAGACTTTCTTTAAGGTAAGGAGCACTGCCCTAGCTTCTAGAAAGTTTTATGTGAAAGGTCTTGAATAGCTTGGACCAAGTCCCCTGGACTTTTTTCCGATGAGAATGACCTCCCCATCCCTCCTTCGAGGCGTTTGAGTGAATCGTCACCGACGGGGGAGGTGGCTGAAGAAGAACCGACTTCTTTAGATGTCTGGCTTGGGACCAAGGCCTGAGAAGAGTACTTAGCCGAAGCGGCTGGTCTTCTCAGATCTCTTCACGCGTTTGATGCATAACTTCTCCAAACTCCGATTGCATCCTTTAGCTGTGCTCTTAGCACTGGGTCTGTCACCGAAGCAAACTGGAGAGAGCGCAGTACTCTCTCCTGCTCGTGTCTTGATATCCTTTCGGAATCTTGAAGTCTCTTGACAGAACCCGCTATCTCCTTCCTTTTCTTCGCCGGGGTGGAGAAACGGTGTGACAAAAGGTCCCAGTGGATTCCCAGCCACTGGAACTTTTGAGATGGAGAAAGTCGAGACTTTTTCTGTTGATCTTGAAGCCTAGGTACTCTAGGAACTGGATCACTTGACTGGAAGCTTGCAAGCATTCTGTCTCGGATGCTGCCCACACCAACCAGTCGTCCAGGTAGGCTACTACCTGAATTCCCTTTAGGCGTAATTGTTTGAGAGCTACGCTCGCAAGCTTCGTAAAAATCCTTGGGGCTATGTTTATCCCGAATGGCATGGCTCCGAAGGCGTATAGTCTTCGTTGTAGCCTGAACCCTAGGTAGGGGGAGAGTCGATGGCTAATTGGAATGTGCCAATAGGCGTCTGACAAGTCTATAGAGACGGAATATGCCCTCTTGGGCAGTAAGGTCCTTATGTGTTGCAGTGTTAGCATTTTGAATTTGCAATTCACTATGAACTTGTTGAGTGGCGACAAGTCCAGAATGACTCTGAGCTTTTCCGAGTCTTTCTTGGGAACACAAAACAGCCTCCCTTAGAAATTGATGGGCTTCACCCTTCGGATCACCTTTTTTCTCCAACAGTTCTTGAATGTACTCCTCCATAACGGGGGTGGAGTGTTGGAAAAACCGAAGGCACGGGGGTGGAGTGCTGTACCAGCTCCCGCCCAGTCCATTCTTGAGTAGGCTGTGGGCCCAGGGATCGAAGGTCCACCGATCCCGAAATTTCAGAAGTCTCCCTCCTACCGGTATCACCTCACTTGGACTGCCGTCCTGAGGTCTTGCCTTCCTGACCACGACCACCCCTGAATCCCCTTCCCCTTGAGGGGCGTCTAGACGAACCTCTGGCTGCTCCTCTAGGCTTTGCTCGAAAGGAAGTAGACTGCCCTTCGAACGCTGGGGTGAATGCCGTGGACTGTGTCGACACGGCCTGGGGTACCCACTGAAAGGTGGTCGGGGTTTGTGCCACGATCTGGGGCACTGGGGGCAATGGCAATTGCAGTTGCTGTTGCTGTCTAAGAGGCTTGGCTGGCCGAGACGGTAGCCTAGTCCTCATAGTTTTCCTCTTTGGTTGAGGACCCTCATCCGGGGAAGACTTTCTTTTGATAGCCAGGCCCCACTTCTGGAGAAGGTTTCTATTCTCCAAGGCGGCCTTATCAACAACTTCTTTGACCAAGTCGGTAGGGAAAAGGTCTTTTCCCCAAATGTTGGAGGAGATTAGTTTCTTTGGCTCGTGCCTCACCGTAGCCGAGGTAAACACGAACTCCCTACAAGCTCTCCTTGCCTTGACGAAGCCATAAAGGTCCTTCGTCACTGTGGCCAGATGAGGCTTGGCCACTACCATGAACATTTCATGGACCTTGGGGTCACTTGCCATCGTCTCGAGAGTAGTCTGAAGAGACATTGAGGCAGTCAGTCTTTCTTTTGTATCGAACTCACTTCGCAAAAGAAAGTCAGACAGCTTAGGGAGGTCCTTGCCGAACTGACGTTCGGCAATATCAGCCTCCAACTTTCCCACTGAGAACGTAAGATGGACGTCCTTCCCGTCTTTGTGGTCCATAGGCAGGGCCAGTGACAAGGGTTTACACTCCTCTAGGGAGGGGCAAGACTTGCCGGCCTCGACTGCTTTTAGTACAGCCAGAAACCCTTTCTGTAAAAAGGGGAAGGCTCTAGTAGGCGAGGACACAAAGGAAGGGAGCTTCCTATTCAATGCGGCTACCTTTGAGTTAGAGAAGCCCCTCTCTTTCATCGAGGATGAAAGTAGAGCTTGAGCCTTAGCATGGTCCATCACTATGACCTCTTTCGGCTCTGTCTCCTCCTTTGAAGCTGGTTCCTTCCTCAGCCGGACATAACAGTCCGGATATGATGCCTTGCTGGGCCAGAATTCCACCTCCTCCAGGGGAACTGAGCCCAGCTTATCCGAGATGACGATCTTTCCAGTCGTCATCGGCATGTGCTCAGCATACCTCCATGGGTTAGCATCTGAGCACAAGGGAAGGTCTTTCACATTGAGCTTTTTCTGGGGCCCATGTGATTCTGCAAGGCACTGCATTCGCAGTTCCATTGCAGCCGCCTTCTCCTGATTCTCCTTCTGCATTTGTTGGATCATTCCAACAATAGAAGAGAGGGCCTGTCCCAGCTCTACTGGGAGACCGCCGATGTAGAGGGAATAGGCTCCGGAATCTGAACCGGAGTAGCCGACACCTCGTCGACGTCTACCTCTACAACGTCTGGGGCTTGAATTTCATCCTGGGCTTCTGCCAGGAGGTCTTCCTCCTGACACCCGTCCACATCAGACATCCTGTCATCTAACTGGATGTCTTGCATCGCGACCGCGACTTCAGCATCCACCTGGATCTGAACTTAGGGGATCTCCTCTTGAGGCTGGGGAATCACTGCATCAGCTGATGCCTTAGGGAAAAGATACGCCCTCATCTTCTCACTTGGAAGATAAGGGCCAGAAGTGTTCTTTTGGAAGCCCCTTACCCAGGTACGAAGCTTCTTCCTAGCTATTTAAAGGTCTCAGTAATCAGGTTAGTGCACACAGTACATACCTGAGGGTCCCAATACCGGAGATCAACCTTGGAGACAGCGTATGCTGCGTGTCTCCTACAAAACTCATGTCCGCAGAGGTTCTTGCTGCTGACATTGCAGAAAGCACTTCCCCACTTTGGAGTGTCCTTCTGTAAAGAGAAGAAATTTCCATGAGTATCAAGTGAACTATGTATCACTGGATATGCATAGTATAGCATAACAATTCAGAAAGGAAAGACACACACTTGTGTTTCCCTCACAACCCATTGTTGCAGCCTTCCAGATAATAAAATCAAAATGGTTTATCTCTTCTAGAGTAACCAATGCAAGGTTTCCAGAGGAAACAGGTGGAGCTCACACCTAAGCAATGATTTTAAAAACCTGGATAATAGACAGGGAAGAACTCAGCTTCCTATCAGAGGGCAACAGCAAAGGGATGTGCAAGAAAACACAATAGTGTTAGAAGACACAGTGCTGTACCAAAACCCTTACCATAGTTTTCTTCTTACTGTATATGTTATACTGAAGAATACTAGTACAGTATAGGGGGATGTGTGCCGGCCTGCCTTTGCCGGCCGGCACACACCACAACTAGCTTTAAAGTATACTACTTAACAGCTATAGGGCGGCAGCACTCTGGTTCAAATGCCTGTGCCGGTCGGCAGCAACTGCCGGCCGGTAACAGCCAATGTTGGCCGGCAATGGCTGCCGGCCAACAACTACACAAGGTAGTACCCAGCTGCCGGCCACACTCTTGGTGACCGGCAGACAAGGGCTGACATAAGCCGGCCGGCAAAGGTACGAGACCGATGCCAGCCGGCAGCAAAAGAACCAGAGGACTACACCTGCCCGACTGCCGGCCTCATAGGCCGGCAGCCGGGTCAGGTACAGCACTAGAAGAAAAATAGAATGGATGCCGGGATAAGAGTGTACACTACCTCCAAGCCCGGCAACCGAAAAAGTGCATATAAGGAAGGGGAGAAACTAATTCAGGCTTCCTGACCAATGCCGTCTGGCTCTGCCGGCAGGCATGGATGAGGGACCAAGAGAGGTCCGGGCAGCACTCGAAAACATAAGACCCTTGCTGGCC
>NC_090758.1:63148240-63150740 GCF_036898095.1 Palaemon carinicauda | reverse complement strand
GCACCGTATCACTCCTGAAGGAGTCTATCCCCTCCTTGAGAAGGTAGCAGCCGTTCAGAACTTCCCTGCGCCCTTGACCGTCAAAGCTCTGCAGGAATTATTGGGCATGATCAACTATTATCACCGTTTTCTACCAGCCATTGCCGCCACTCTTGCTCCCCTCTACGCCTCCCTCAAGGGCAAGCCAAAGGACCTGAAGTGGGGTCCCCTTCAAGAAGCAGCCTTTTGCAATGCAAAAAAGGCCCTATCAACTGCTGTGGCTCTCACTTTTCCTATCCCACTCGCCCCTCTCCTTCTCTCCACCGATGCCAGCGACGTCGCTATTGGTGCAGTACTCGAGCAGGTGGTCAAAGGCTCGCCCCGCCCATTGGCCTTCTTCAGCAGAAAACTGTCCAAGGCAGAATCGGGTTATTCTACCTTCGATCGAGAATTGCTGGCAGTGCACTTGGCTGTCCGTCACTTTCGCCATTTCTTAGAAGGTACGCCCTTCGTCATTCGCACAGACCACATGCCTCTGGTGCACGCCTTCACTCGACAGTCTGACGCCTGGTCCGCCCGTCAACACCGACATCTCTCCGCCGTGGCTGAATACAATTGCACCCTCCAATACGTCCCTGGGAAAATGAATCCCGTTGCCGATGCCCTGTCAAGAAACACTTTGGCTGCCGTTCAACTGGGATTGGATTACAACGCCCTGGCTGAAGCCCAACGACAGGATCCAGAGTATCAAGCTTGTAGGACATCCTGCACGTCCCTCCATTGGGAAGATTTTCCCCTCGAAGACTCCAACACCACCCTCCTCTGTGACGTCAGTACTGGTAGACCGCGACCTCGGATTCCTGCTCCCATGCGCCGATAGGTGTTTGATTTCATTCACGGCCTTTCACATCCCTCGTGCCGTTCTACTGCACAGCTGCTGAAGGCAAAGTTCATTTGGCACGGCATTTCTAAGGATGCGAAGGATTGGGTCCGCGCCTGTACTTCTTGCCAAACTTCCACAGCACATCGACACACGGATTCAGGAGTGGGCCCCTTTCCTCAACCTCAGCGTCGTTTCGCACACCTTCACGTCGACGTTGTAGGCCCCCTACCCACATCACAAGGACATCATTACCTGTTTACCGTCATCGACCGCTCCACTCGTTGGCCTGAAGCCATTCCCATGGAAACTGCAACGTCTGCCTCATGTACATCTGCCTTACTCTCTGGATGGATTTCAAGATTCGGTATCCCTGAGCATATTACTTCTGACAGGGGAACCACTTTCACCTTTTAATTGTGGACGTCATTAGAGAATCTCCTGGGCATCACCCTACATCAGACAACGGCCTACAACCCTGCTGCCAATGGAATGGTTGAACGTTTTCATCGCACCCTCAAAGCAGCTTTGATGTCCCGCTGCAAGGATTGCAACTGGTTTACTCAGCTTCCCTGGGTCTTCCTGGGATTAAGGACCACTCCTAAAGACGCCCTCGACGTCTCGGCAGCTGAAATCGTGTATGGCGACCCGTTGGTCGTCCCTGCCGAATTTTTTCCTTCTACAACCTCCTCCGACGATCTCCAGCGCATACGTCACGTCGTGGGAAAATTTACTCTGTGCCGCCAGCCTTACAAGCCCCCAGCGAAGCATCACATACCAACGGACTTGCACTCTGCAATGCACGTCTTCCTGCGCAACGACACTAGCAAGCCACCACTAACGCCCCCTTACACGGGCCCTTTCCTTGTGATCCGACGCAGTCCGAAAGCATTCCTACTAAACATTCGGGGCAAAGAAGACTGGGTCTCCATTGATCGTCTAAAACCTGCTTATCTTCTGCCAGATGACCCGCCTACAGTTAGCCTCTCTAGATCAGGGCACCCTATTTAACATGTACAGTATGTCATTTTTAGGGGGGGAGCCATGTACCACCATGTGTCACACAATTGTACATAATTATTTTGTATATATTATGCTTGTATCTGCGCTCTTCCCTAGCACTAAAAAGAACCTGAATGATCATGTCTCCATTTTGCTCTGTAACATTGTCTGTCTCTCGAACAGGTTATGTCCTGTTGCCTTGAGGTTTTGTATATAAAGAAGAGTGTTCCTTAATAAAGAACTCAGTTGATTGCATCCTGCCTTTGAGTTCACAACCCTCACTCGGCACCGTCACAAAGACGTCAGGCAGGGCCAGCCAGAGTAATGGTCGCGTGACCTACTTGTAGCAACAAGGTTTGTTGTCAATAGTAAAGATTGATTCACTTTTGCGTATTGATTCTCTCCTAGCTTTTTGACCTCCTTCTTTCTCTGTCTATTTATCTATATACTATCAGTTGATTTCAATAATTATATGTATTTCTGTTGAATGATAGGAATGGCAGCAGTAGTAGTAGTAGTAGTAGTGACATGTCTGAACCTTCAAGGACAAATTATAAGAAGTAATTACTGAGCTAAAAATCCAAGTTGTAGTAATAGATTTGCGTTTATTATAATCATGATCATGATCATCATCATCAT